>NW_008592707.1:3518-45713 GCF_000691845.1 Merops nubicus
CGGGCGGCAGGGCCCGCCTCAGATGCCCCGCGGCACAAGGGAACTCTCTCAGCAGACAGCGTACAGCTTACAGACAAGACAACAACAACAACAAAAGGCACATACGGTTAAAATAAAGAGAGAGAGCGCTTTCTGCCTTAGGGGATTGGCAATAACTAACCAGAAATGCAGGGCATTGAATCTAAACTTCTGGTGGGCTTCTGCGGGATTGACAACTTAAATCACACTACAAGCATCAATTTGACAATATTTGTAAACTTCTTGTTTCCAGAGATCTTCTTGATCAGAGATAGACCAGGTTGGTATGAGCTCGAGCCACGAAGGTCTTTTTTTTTTTTCCCTCCTCCTTTCCCCTCTTCCGAGTTGATGAATAGCGATCAGGTTTCTTTTAATGGCTGCCCCCTATTCTCACAGCCTCCCACAACTAACCCAAGAGCCTGTTTCCTCGACCTCAGTTAATTCCGCTGATTATTCCAAGATGATGAGGAAAGCACGAAGATTATTCACTGTTCCTACCGATGCAAGGCATTTTTGTTACCGTCTCCATCCCTGGATCATGGGGATTTGTCCAGGGAGTATTTTTAGGAAGAGGCTGCACCCCCCCCCCCGCCTTCACTCCCTCAAATTTCGGGGGCTCGGCCATAGGCTTGCCGCTCCGTGGGTACGCGATCCACCCCCTCGGGGCCTGGGCCCAAGCCCAAGCACCCTTTAAGCAGCGCTCGGGGGTGTCTCGGGGCGGGGGCACAGCCGGCGTTTCAGTGGCCGTGCAGGTGGCGGTGCCGCAGGTGAGCTCCGGGCAGCACAGAGACCCCACGACCCCCGTGGGGCGCAATACCCAAAGGGACACAGGCCTGCCTCTACCTCCTGCAGCTCCAGCGGGAATTTCGACTCCCCCCAAGGAAGGAAAGTGGGTCCCCCGGCCGTGGGCTGGGCTGAGGCCGTCCCCACGGGGCCGGAGGGGGAGATCCACTCCGAGAAATCTCACTAGAGGGCTCTAATACTCAGCTGCAATCGCTGCCGAGAGAAAACAAGACTTCTTCCTTAATATCTTTTCGTCTTCCCGATAGATACAGCCTAGTAAAATCTCCCCTAGTACGGTCAAAGGTGATTCATGTAGGTCTTCAATATGACAAGAAAACATTTGTCCTCTTAATAATACCAACCTGCTGCCTTGCCCTGTCTGCAAGTGAGCAGAGCTGATGTGCCCTTCCTGGTGCATAGTGGTACAAGAGAGTTTTGGGGGTTCTCACCCTCTTCTGTTTCCATACCATGGTGAGAGAAGAAAGCATGATCCCTAAAACAACCCAAGCTCCTATCTCACGATGGGCCCCAGACACAAATATCCTTGTCAAGAATCAGGGAGCAAGCACTGTTTACAGATATGTAGATGATTTTTTTTCCTTCACTATAGAAAGAGCTTGCTTAAGTTCTTCCATGGTCTATGGAGTGTAATATGTCCATAAACTCATCCATCATTTAAATTCTGCAAGGCTGAGGCAAGGTGAAATGCAATGTGGTGTTAGCAAGCAATACACACAGATATTTGTGTCAAAAAACACCGACTGATTTCACTGGAATCTGACCTGGTTTGGGATTTTTTTTTTCCTTTTAAATAGTTGTTGTAATTTTCCGTGGGGAATAAATAAAACAAGAAAAAAACCAGCATCAAGTAGAAAAAAATTATTAGTTGTCAGAGAAACTTCATAATATTTCAAAATGCATTCAGCTTGGTTTAACTCCCAATAATTTTTGCAACAACTAAATTGCCTTATTTGCAGAAATTAGGAAGTGTAATTTAGTTTGCTTGTCATGTCTTGCAGTTGCCCCAGAAGCTTTGCATACAGATAAAACTGCTACAGGAAAAGCTTTGCGGAAAGCTAGGTAGTTTAGATAATTTAACATCAGTTTAAAGCTGATCAACTTTCCAGTGGAAAATTTGCCACTTCTGAACTTGAATCAACATTCAACTACACCACAGATCTTTTACTTCCTCCCAAAAAAACCCCCAAAACACCAAACCAAAACACAACAACCCACCATGTAATTTAAATAGACCTTGTATCCCATTACGTTCCATCCTTTTAAAAATTTAAAAAAATTTTGTCATCACTTTTATCCTCTGTATAAATAATGATTTTATCACTAAAATAAGTCTGATTTTGTTGTTTATTTAAGAAAAGGCCAGTCCAGTGAACACTGAATTGGTTTCAGTCAGTTAAGCCACTTCAGCAGGCAAGACCTCTATACCTTACTGGTCAAGAAGCAATGTGCTACTGGGGTACCATCATCAGATCCTCTTCCTCCAACAGCCTAGCCATGCCTACATGGTAAGGTGCATAAGGGAACATCTTCTCCACTGGAAGTAGGTGCTGATGGCAGCAAACTCTGTTGTTGCATACTGCAAGGAGGGAGCATGGGCTCAAGCACCCTGTTTGGCTGCTGGTGTGCTCCCAGGCACAGCTTTGTCTGTGATCTTTCTAAGACACTGCTTGGGGGTGCCATGCACACACCAAGGTGCAGTTTAAACTAGATGGCATCTGGTTTGGCTCCTTCCATCCTGGGCTATGTGAGTCCCCCAGCACTCTCCCCAAAAGTTTTTGCAGTCCCAGGAACCCTTCCATGCTCGCAGTCCACACTGTCCTTCAGCCTCGTTCTGTGAAAACATCACTTGAATATTTTAAAATGCATCCCTTATAGTATCTCTGATACTCAGAACTATAATACCACAGGAAATAATATTTTTAAAGTACATGAGGCATCACTGGGGTCCCAAATACCCAGTGACAAATGCCACTTAGCCTCAAAGCCATAGAAGGGTTCCCAGCCCTGTTTAACAATAAAGACATAGTTCAAATATCTGTGCAAGATGAGGCTTAACTTCCCACCTTCTTGAGACTCATTACAGCTTCCTTTTTTTTGTAACAGGAGTTTAATTAGTGCTTTAGTAATTTTCAGTGGTGTTATTCTCACCATAAATTTCAGAGGAAGCCCACATCCTAGACAAAGGGCTGAGGATTTTGCTGAGTGACAGTGAGCTGCAAAGCATGGGACTCGTGTAACTACCTCAGCTTTTTTTTGCAACTGCTATCTGCTACAGCCAGAAAACATTCAGGAAATTACTCATTAAAGTATCTATACACACACGTGCATATGTATATTTGTGCACTAATACGTGTCTGGCTGTTTTAATTAACGTTTGCTTAATTGTACTTCATGGAAAAATGGATTGTCATTTCTTTAAATCTAAACCCTTCATCGACCACTAGGATAACCACATCAGAGTAATATAACCTGATAAATGTCCTTAATTATGAGGTCTTCTTCACCTCAGTCACACAGGAGAGGTGATGAGAGAAAGGAATAGAGCTTAAGATAAACTAGACAAAGTCCAGGAAGAATTTTACAGAACAAGAATATTTTTTTCCTTTTTTTTTCCCAATCAACATTCTGAAACAAATACAGTTGTGGGTGAGGGTAATATGTTCACGTTTATTTTCAAGTGGAAGGTGGCTGACAGCAGCGTTTGGCACACATTGGAGAAGTCTGGGAACTGGGCCTTACAGTCATCATAAAGTGAGCTTCAGCTTCCAAGAAGAGAAGAAAGTAAAGAGGTATAATTGGGCGAGTTCTATGAGTTACGATGTGGAAGCTGTAGTGTAATGAGCATGTTTAATGCACATAAGGGAAGGAAAAGTGTACAGTGCCAAATTGGATGCCAGACTTGGGGCTGGCAAAGTGAGTGATATGAATTCAGCAAGGAGAGGGCCATGCCTGAACATGGCTTTCTTAATCCATCAAACTGTTCTTTGAGACATTTGAATGCAAAGGACAGAGATGGGGCCGTTAGGTTTAAGGATCAGGGCAAAAAGAATAAACTAGGACTCTGCAAAGCAAAAGAACAAAACATGGTTCCAGAAACATCCCAGAGGAGACTTACAGACACGGAGTAAGGATCCAGGAGCTCTTCTTATTTTCACAGACTCATTTTCAAAGGCAACAGCTGTATCTTTTTTCCTCCAGCTGAAGAAGGTTTAGAAAATCCCTATTGAGTAAATAAGTCGTGATCAACTCTGAGGCAGAAATGTGCAATATAAATCTAAAGCATATCGACTATGTTCAGGTAATTAGAGGGCTCATAGTTTGCCTGATATGAGTAATTTGGCTGAGTGTTCCAACATCACATGACAAAACCTGTTATGTTGATGAGTGATGCACCTCTGACAGCATTTTGAGAACATCTATGGACCCCATTTCCATCCTGTCAAAGATGCTCTGTACTTACCATCATTAATTATGCGATCTATTTAGCCTTGTCACATGCGTCCAGAGAGAAGAAAAGTCTTTTGCTAGCCTCCTACCCTAGCTGTGCAGTGAGGGAAATACCCTGAGCACACATAAGTTAATGAAGAGAATCCCAACAGGCCTGTGAGCTCTGAACTGGGATTCTGAAGAAGGTGACAGAGTAGAGGGAAAAGAGGATTTGGCATGAAATAAGAAGTAGAAAGAGTCTTATCAAAGTAAAAGCTTGAAATCTTTCAGTGGTGTTGATGAACTCACCTCAGGCATCTTTCAGTTAGACATCTGGCACACAGAGTGGCAGACCATCTAGGATGACACAGATCTTGGCAGTATGAGACTAACATTTTCACAGGGAGGAATTGCTCCTGAACAATGCAATAACCTTTTGTCTTCAATGCCAGGTAGGCATTTTAGAAGGTCACGTTATTATTAATTATGACTTTTAAATTAATTCTGTTCCTTGGGGACAAGAAGATCAACATTTATCTCTCTGGTTATGTCTTTTAGAGTACTCTAAATGTACCAAAGTAATATAAGAGCTTATTCCTAGTGTATATTTCCTTTAGGCTAGTCTTTCAAGACTGGAAAGGTGTTGAGATACAGTCGATATTATGTAACCTTCAACACTACAGCAAATATACATCATTCTTCTTTAGAGAATTCTTATTTGATCTCTGGAGACCTATAATGTGATCCTTGTTCCATCATTTTGAACATAAAGGGAACCTTTCCAAGGCATTAAGGAAGCAGGAAATTTTAAATGATCATTAGAAGTGGAGTTTGATGAAGCAGGCACTTTTTCTGCCATGTGTTAAATAAACCACTAGTTACTGTGCACTATGTGGTGATGCAGGCTGATAATCTGCTGCTGAATAATATGATGTCATATCAAGACTTGAACAATTTCCTTATATACTCCTCAAGAAACAGGATTTTTTTTCACACATCTGAAAAACCACAGGCAAATATGGAATCAAATCTTGCACAGATGTTAACACCCAGATGTGTATGTTTCTGTGTGGAAGTATTCTACAGCTAGCAGAACTCTTGGACAGAAAAATCCTATAAAAATACAGATTAGGCACACAAGTTAAATAGGCCTAACTAGCATGCCAAGAATTTATAGTTTTATGAAATCTGCATTCGGTACAGAACTCTCAATATTTCCTTCTAATAACTTTTCATTAGTATACAAAATGAAGAATGTGGATTTCTGTGATAATCAGCAGAACCTTCCTATTTCAGGTACAAAACCCCAAAAGAACCATGACTTTACTTCTAAGGGCTAACCCTTGCCCTCCAAACTCCCATTAGAAGCTAGCACTTGAGCAATCCTACCTTTTAATAAACTCTAAAACAAACCCATATAATCTAGCAATAATAATTAATACTAAATTTGCATGTTGGGTGGAACTTTGAGCAAGACTGTGCAGTATTTACTATGCTAAAAATCCAGCCTTACTGGATTTGGCCACTTAGATTGATAACAGATAGGAAAGTGTGCAAATGTAGATTCAAGTTTTAAGTGAGAAAATACCTGTATCTGAGGAGACATGGACCTTGTTCAGCTTGATACACCTTATATCCTCAGTAAATTGTGAAGGGCTATTTTAAAATCAGGGGGCCACAGGAGGTCAAAACCAGATGAAAACTCAGAGCTGAAACCCAGAGCGAGTGCCTGCAGGAATTCAAGCCTTCATTCTTTACAAAACTTCCATTTATGTCAGGAACTTATCAGCCAGGGAAAAAAAGGAAAGATTTTTCCTGTGTGCTTGAGTCTGTTGTACGTGTACCTGTGTTATATACACATATGCATATATGCATACACACATGTATATATAGACTTCAGCTTTTTACAAATATGGCTTGAACTTTCTTTGCATCAAATCGATGGGAGTTTTGATGAAATAGAGTTATGAATATTGCTGCATCAGATCCATTTCTTTGACAAATGATGAAACAAGCAGCAGAATTGACATGCACACCTTGTGGTGCAGCCGCTGAACATTTGCAGTCAGCAAACAATATGCTCTTTATGATGTGTAAGCTAAGTTCTTTCATTGCCACCTGGTTTGTTGAGAAATTTGATAGCAATCAAAGTACTAATTAGATTTTCTTCAATATGGATTGGCTCAGATAATTTTACACTATTGCTGTAAACACAACTTGAATGAAGAAGACCAGTGAAGAAGAAAAGTCAACAGGAAATGATACCTGTTGCAATGTCAGAAATCAAAGTACTAATTAGATTTTCTGCAATATGGATTGGCTTAAATAATTTTACACCATTGCTGTAAGCACAGCTTGAATGAAGACCAGTGAAGAAGAAAAGTCATCAGGAAATGATACCTGTTGCAATGTCAGTTTTCACAGAAATGGATATTTAACACATTTTTTTCCACTTCTCTTAATGACCCCCACTGACATGCATTAACCTGGTGTCTGCTTAGTAGACATAATAATGGAGTAGCTTCTTGTTAAAATCCACAACAGCATATACAGGGGAGAGGAGTGATCTCTTCCCAAGTGAAAGGTACTAACCATTCATATTCAGCTATAGCAGAAAAGTGAATCTATTTTTTTTCCTGTAAAATATTATGTCCAAAAAATAGCAAAACCACTACCAAATCCCATGAGTGCCAGTGGGAACTTGTTTTTTTTTCCTCCATTCCTTTGTGTCCTTGAGTTCCTTGAAGAAACAGGCCCAACTTAGATATTAACTTCATATTAAGAAGATTCACCCTTTCAGACTTGTCAAAACATAGACCAGTCTGGATTGAGACACTAAGACCAAACCCAAGCAAAGCTGCAGGAGATCAAATCCACTTCTAAACTCTGGAGTTCAAGGGCAGATTAATTTTATTCTAATGATGCAGCCGTTCAGCATGCTGTTGGTGCTCTCCTTATCTGTCTCCAATTCAGAGACCAAACATGATTACCTTAATTGGTGTCTTTTGCTAAAGGCTGAACAAACTTGCCCATGAAATCCCCCTTTCCTCGTCTCACTCCAACACTGTATTTTTCATGAACAGATGGTCATTGATGGATCATATTACTTTCTGGGTATCTTCTGATGGCTGTTCAGCTCCAGAAACAAAAAAGAGCAAGGGAAAGCTGCCAAGTCCCTTTGCTTTTTGTGACTCCCCACTTCAGTCACACAAGAAAAGGCCTCGCCTCTTTAACCTGGGCAGTTGATGCCTGGATTTTCTCTTCAAATGTATTCTCTAAAACCAAAATGTGGACTTGAGAGGAAACTAGCTTAATATACCATGTGCTTCCTATTTGCTGAAGGTATCAATGATGAAACTCTGTTGGCATACTAAAACATGAACATTTTTACAGTGTAGCAGGTTATGGAAGCTGCTCTTGATAAATTCCAGTAACAGCATTTTACACTCCACGTGCTTCTTTCTGTGAATGACAGATTGCTGTATTGGATCTCTAAAGAAGCTCCTGACAAGGGTGATTCAGCAGATGAAGAAGGTGGAACATGTGTCTAATTCAGTGTTTCTACATTCTCTAGCACATTTACAACGTCTGTGATCTTGTTCTCTCTGATGTATCAGGGCAAGAAAAAACTGTTTGGTGTAAGTAAGATGCCCCTTATAGCATCAGAGCCTCTGCTAATGTAAACCTAAAACCAAATCTATGAACATGTTTACCTCTCCTCCACTCTCAGTTGATTCTAAAGGTAAATGAAGAAGAATTTTATCAGATTTTTTTTCCTCTTAGCTGGGCAGTAGGACATGGGACAATGGCAGACAGACTAGAAGTAAATGATGTGGCTTATTGGATAGTAGGAAATGAACAAACTGCCTCAGTAACTACTAGAAGTCTTTGGGTTGAAAATAGTGCAACTACATAAAAAAAGATTCTGTATTCTGAAGATGCTTTTTGCAAGAAGGCAGTTCAATAACTTGCCCAGTAGGACTCTTCCAGGCATAGAAATCACTGCTGGTTTTACTCATTTGGTGCAAGCAATGGGAACAAATTTTGAAGATAAAGATATATAATTGTTTGTGATTGACTAAATACCAAAACTATATCATTAACTGTTAAGTGCTCTCTAAAAACAGCACATAGATCCAGTTGTAAATACTAGAAACATTAAGGGTAACCTAAACATTTCTCAAATGTGTAGTTTTAACTTTGCTCAGATCTGTTTCTGGTTTATTCCTTAGCATTTAAGGTGGATGTATGAGATTCCATTTCAAGTTTTAACTTAATAGCTTCACTTAAGAAACAGGAGAAAAGGAAAGTTATATGAATTAAACATTACATACTATTTGGCAAAGCCTTTCAGGAATTCCATAAGGAAGAGTGAAAAAAAAAATCCCCAATCCCACACAGTTGCACAGAGTTAGTAGCAACAACGAATAGTGCAGTTACCATCCAAAAGTACACATTTTTCAGTCAGTCTTGGCTGGTGAAATGTAGAAGCTTAATGTGGATTACACTTTTTAAATCTTTCAACATCAAAAAATAGAAGAGATGTAGTGTGTTTTTATTTCAGAGTACTTTGCATGCAATCTCAAGATAAATGGGAGAGACTGATTGTGTTTGTACCTGTGCCAGAGGCTGTCGTTAGATATTGCTGTTTTGTTTCATCAGTCAGATGAACTTACCCAGGAACATCGATCAGATACCTACATTTAAAAGAAAACACTGTCAAATTAGTGGATAGAAAGAGCACATTATGAGAGAGAAATTATCTGGTGAAAGATTTAAAGACTGACTCACTTGTGTTTTGTTTCATTAAATGTGGGGTAGTCCCCTTTCATTTTCCATTTAGCACAAATATTCATGGGCTCCATTACATATCAGCCTTAAACTAACTTGCTTGGGATACACACGACTCTCCTTGGAAAAAATACATCTCCTTCCTACAGATTCTAGATTACCTTGAAATGTGGGGCCTGGACTAGGCAACTCCACTCTCCATCATTGAGAGACTCCCTTGTACTTCAGTAAGTCTCATAGCTGCAAAGACACTACAGGAGCCTTCCCATTGGGCCAGGGTGCTGGCTGCTTCTACAAAGGGGAGGTCTTGGCACAGGGAGGGACTGCATCTGACTCTAAAAAGGACACAGAATATATTCTAAAGGAGAAAAGGCAAAATGTCTTAGGAAAAATATCCAGGTTTTGTCTTTCCCCTCCTCCCTCTTAGATACTCTTGGAAGATACTTTGATTTTGCACTTAGGGTCAAGGGATCAGCTCATGGTGGTAATGGAGTGGTAAGGATCAGGCTG
Organism: Merops nubicus; assembly: GCF_000691845.1. NCBI lineage: Eukaryota > Metazoa > Chordata > Aves > Coraciiformes > Meropidae > Merops > Merops nubicus. The sequence goes on from NW_008592707.1 coordinate 13,068, forward strand.
GATGAGTTAGGGAGGTCCATAGGAGCAGAAAGAAGATAATGGATGAGAAAAAGCTTCAGAAGTTACAACTTAGAGTATTCTTTATTCTTGTAACACCGAGTAATCTTTATTCTTGTAACACCGAGTAACATTATTCAGGTTGGCTAAAAGTCCTCGTGCTTCAAAAGAATTTGTTGAAGATTCACTTTATAAAGAATGCAAATAAAATGCACTCTAAACACCTAGTGTTGTGTCTTCTAAGTCTTTCTCTTAATGGTAATTTTTGCTGTCTTATTTATTATACACTAATCATTTCTAGACAGAAAATAATTCTACTTTTTAATTGATACCCATATGATCCATCTATTTCTCTGTATTTATCTACCTGTACAGAACCCAGTGGACTAGGAAGCCTACTTCCATCCTGCATGGCAAAAACAACTCGTTGCAGGCCCAGGCAAGAACTATGTAACTTGGGCACCTCTGTGCATTTTCATCTCAGCAGCAAGTGCTGAAAGGCACTTGCCTGATGTTGCGAGGAACCCCCAAGGCAGAGTGCCTTGAAAGAACCATCTGGATATAACTGAGGTCTTTCCACACATGTTGCTGCCTGCTTTCTGCCCTCTAAGTAGCAAAATATTACTACTTTGGTACAATATCACGCTGAAAGCACAACATGCCATGAAGGGCTTCAGTTACATGTGGAGGCCATGCTTACTTTCAAGCCCCACACCTAAGGTCTCTTGAAGCTAAGCAAGCAGGCATGGAAAGGGTTCACAGCAGGCTTTCATGCAGTAGAAAACTGATGTTACTAGCCTTATACTTAGGCTTACTAGCCCTCAAAGTCATTTGTGTATTGGAGCACTAATGTGTAGTCCTTGTGTGGAGGGGTCCTGGCAAATGGGCCAGTCATTGTGTTGAGTAGGAGCACTCCAAATCTTGGTAGCACCCAGACAGTCACCATTCCAAAGCCAGACTTCATAGAGAAAGTGCTCCATAAAAATGGTCAGCTTTGAAACCAAAGACTTCCACACCTAGCCTACACCCTAAATCAGGCTTTGGCGTTCCTTTCCAGCCTGCTCCATCACACAAGTAGTCTGATTTAGTTTTATGGTAGAGATGTATTTTAGCTAACATGGTATTTTTATGTGGAGTAGGGGATAAACATGACTATTTATTCATGAAGTGAAAGGCTACGAGATGGTAAGAGACAGGCATAGGGAGTGCAGATGCAATATCAAATCCCTGCCTGTCTTAGTCCCTGCGCTTGGTGCCTGGATTCTCTCATGTTCAGATCTGCAGCAACACCACTACATATCAGAATGTCCCAGGAAAGCTTTCACTCCTCATATCCAAAAAGACATTGCCATTAATGCATGAGAAATTTTGCCCTAGGTCTTTTGAAAGTGAAAAGAGCCAGCCCCCAAAACTACTGTACTATCCTTGGTCGCTAGAAAAGTTATTTCATCATTGAAATTAAACAATAAATGGCTGAGATGTATTATTAAACTTGAAGTATTTCCTCTGATTGTTTAAAAATCAGTTTTAATTAGTAATCTGTTTTTTTTCCCTTTTACAATTTTGAATGCTGCATCTTACCATATGTGAAACATTTCTTAAAGGTGTCAAAGTGACTTCTCATGGGTTTGGAATGAGAACTAAATTAAATGTCCGTACTGTAGCATACTTATATAAATAATGAGATATTCCAGTATAAACCATTCATTTGGCAGTCATTTCTATATCAGCAAGTACTAAGTGCTATAGAATCCCTGCCTAACTTTGACACATGCTGAGAAAATCAGGAAGGAAAATGTGTGTTTAGAATTTTATAGAAAAGGACAGCCCCTTGTAGTCCATTGCCATGAAAGTATTTCTAGCTTTTTTGGAAACAGTGCAAGAGGTTTAACAAAATACTGGATTCACAGCAGAATGCTGGAGCATTCAGCTGCCTCCTACTGCACTCCAAAACTTGTTTCCATGATTTAGAAACAGAGAGGGTGGAAATGGATTGCCAAGTCATTAACAAGCACCAAGAATGATTTATGATGGGTGATACAGTGTCACTGTTTTTAAGAAAAAATATATTAAATAAAAATTCTTCATAAAATAAAAAAAAATCTTTCCTATTGAATATTGCACAGAATTTACTTTATTAGTGTATTATATCACCACATTGCCTGGTCTGGCATTTCTCATCCAAATAATGTTCTCAAAGTGTTAGCAAGGCTTGAGGGCTGCAGTGCAAACCATGTTAGGAATACTGCTTATATAGAAACACAACAGTGGCAAAGCTCCTTTTGCTGGGGATCTGGAAATAGCACCAGAGTACCCTTTAATATTGTATCAGCTTGCATTGCTAACAATAATTAAAAATTGATAATAGATATTTAGTTCCAAACTGCCTTTCCAACTACCTAGGTGCTTTAAGCCAGTTTTTAGGTTGCAAGTCTCTCACTCTAAGATCCATGCACACATACTTTGAGAGCATGAGTGGTAAATAAATTGTCTTCTAGGCAAATTTTATCTTCAGACAAGAGGCATCCAGTGTCTATTACAATAGCATTGTGATTTCCTGACAGCAGGCCTATGGATTGATCCTGCACCTACTGAAGAGCATGTCCCAGATCCCCAGGCTGCCAGAGGTGTGGAGTCTGGTCTAAAGCAACCACAGACCTTTCTCACCAGTAAAGACACCTCTCAGGTTTAAGTCTGGGACATGCTGGTTGAGATGTGAAAGGAAGCCCTTTCTGGAACCAGGCATGGAATAGCTGTTTCTCTGTCTTTATATCTGCACATGTTTAATCTCCAAAAACTTTTTCCAGTCCCTTGAATGATCTCTGAAATGTCTTCAGATTAATAACTAGCCCATTCCAATATTTGTCTACGACTCAGTGACTTAAAAGATGAAAATTTAGAATACGAAGAAATCAAAATTGATAAATATAGCTAATAACATGCAGCTTTTCAGAGATTCATGTAAACACAGCAGTGTTTTGAAGTAATTTACAGGTGCATTGCAGTTAGCTTCAAAACCATGGCTAGTTATGTGAAATCACTAGCTTTCAGCAGATAATTTGATCTAGTTTCAATATAAATTTAATAATGCAAAATAAGATAATTTTAAGTTCTTACTGCAACCTATAGATGATGTTTAGAAGCACAAGCCTTCTGCACTCTCCACAATTGTGTCCTCAATTTGTTGTGAAGAGAAAAAGTCTATACTGGAATTTAGGGAGCAGAAGAGTCCCAGCAAGGGTAGTGGAGTGCCCACACCACCCACCTGTGGTCTGGGTTGCACCTATATAGGAGTGCATGATGGCACCAGGCATCCCAGATGACTCAAGAACACAATAAAGAGGAATTTCAATAGTTGTTAAGTCGGACTCAAGAAGTATATTTGGGTAGGAAATACTAGCATCTCACATTCTCTTTGGTGTCCTTAATGAACCCTTGCAACAGCACAGCAGGATTTTTTTCCTCCATCTGCTAGGGATAATCTACTGACAGTTCTGATTGCTCGTTTGGCCAGGGGTTGTATAGATTTCACTAATTAAACATCTATTTATGTGAAAATTGTAGACCTGTATGAAGCAACAAAGTTGCTATTAGCTTTTTGATTAAAATCCTCTCTGACAGGCAATCTCACTAAGTGTTCCTTGATCTGAACTCTGTTCTTATGGGTTAAGAATATGTATCAATAACCCAAGGGTACAAATGTGTCAGGGGGTTGCAGTTATCCTCAAAACAAACGTTGCAAAGAAAAGACACAAGCTAAGCCATAGAAAAACATGGCTAAAGGCACTCCAATTCACCTTGTCCAATAGCACCCATAAATATAGTATTTACCTTGTTCAATTATGCATTGCATAATCATACAAGTGCATAACAGAGTTTCAAGCCTTATTTTTTTTAAGCTGCTTAGCTTTTTTCCCCCCCTTCACAGTGTCATGACTCACGGTGGAATTAAAACACAACTAGAGACATATTGCACAATCAGGTTTTAAGCAGATTTGTCACAGAACATGGTACATCCCACAGCCTCATGCAAAACATCCTCTGAGCTCCTGCTGCCCACTCTGTACTAAACTGTGCATGAACACACCAAGTGGGATGGATGTAGAAAGGGATTTCACTGGGTACTACAGCACAGAGGAACTCTGCTCCACTGTCACTTCCTCTGAACACTGACTAAGAGGTTGCTCTTTCAGAAGCTCTTAGGGTAAGAGATGAATGAGGGAAGGCTAATTATGTATTTGCTACTGATTCCAGCACTGCAGAGTAGTAAGAGTCAAGTAAAGCTCATTATTCTTCTGCTGACCACTTGCCCAATACAGAACAATATTATTATTTATGGGTTGACCAACAGCCAAACTCCTCTTTCCACCACCACATCACACACCAGAGATCCAAAGTGACAGACAAGCAGAGGGAGGAACAAGCCAATGTGCTCACCCATCACAGGGGACGAAGCAACCGAGCTAAGGCCCAAAGCCATGGGCAAGGGTAGCAGCCAGGCCTTGAGTCCAGTTACATAGCAGGCACTCAGAGACAGCTTCATGTTTTGTCCCTGCCATCCTGGGAACTCCACTTGCCATGAAGAGTATGAGAGCTCTTCCAACAAGGAGAACCCTCATACAACACATACACTGCGTGAACCAACCCCACTGCAAGGGGAATCAGTTCTTATAGAGTTGGCTTCTTGCCCCACCTCCAAGTTAATGTGGAAGGTGGGAGCACCTGGTGGTGCTCTCATCAGTTCCTACCCAAGGCTGGCCAGACCCTGGGTGAAAACCAATTAGGAGGGTCTCTCTTGCCTGGTTGTAGACATCATCCATATGGTAATCTTCATTCAGGGCTGGGGGTTTAACCCCAGCACTTCAGTTATTACAGTATCATAGTGTCTTTAATGTATTACACTCTAAAGACTTTTGCAAGTCCCAGAGAAGTATTTTAATACGTGAATTTGAAAAAAATTGTAAGAGAGTTCATGGAGAGCTAATATTTTCTGTTGTTAGTATTTCTATTTTTATGCTGCTCTGTTTTCCCCCAGCATTTTATTTCTCCATTAATTTTAATTAGGCTCTCACTGGATTTCAAGTACAGTTAAAGTATAGAACTAAGAAAGGTTTCTTGCCAAAACTGACCAAGAGAACAAGATGTCACATAGATACATAGTCCAACATCCTCCTACCCTTCATGTCTAAAGATTTATATGTTCAATTCAACACATTTACACCACACACACATATGCACAGAGAGACTGGAATTGTTCGTGTGCTGACAAGTTCTTGCATTAATAAGAGAGCTATTTATCAAACAGCAACACAGACACCCAAATTTCCCCTTAACTCTCAATACCTCGCATTGTGCCTTTTAAAAATAGCAGTGATGTCAGGTTCTCAGTTCCAGGAGAACACCACAAAGGAGCACTAAGTGAATGTCATCAGCCCCTGGCAACATGTGGTGGAAGGAGCAGCACCCTCCAAGCTGATGAACACAACTTCCCAAGCCAAAGTGACTTCCTGTGGCCATCAGCACCCTGGTTGGCTGGGGAAGTTTTGAGGTGGCTATTCTAGCACTGTGGTCAGATTGGTTTCCAGATGGTCACGGTGTTTGGGAAGAGTGAATGTGGTATTGTATTACCTGTGCTCAGGGGACTTGGTTTTGGACTAAGCAGGGTTATGCTGGTCAGCATGGATGAACTCTTCATATGTTTGGTGTTCTCACCATAGCTAGACAAAGCACTGGCCATGTCCAAGCAGAAAACCACAGACTCACAGAATGCATGAGGCATTTATAAGAGAGATACTGTTTCTATCAGATGCAGACTATTAGTGGGTCCTTAAAACTGCATGATTTTTCTAATTTGGAACAATATATTCTTCTGCATTAAGTGTTGGAAGGAGGTATTGTTTGCTGCAGCCCAATTCAAGGCCACATTTGGGTGTCGTTTTAAAGGGACAAGGCACACTGTTTCTGCCTGAAGCTATGGGGAACTGGGACAATGCCACTTGCACAAGGCTGAACAGGACAGCCTCTGGGCTGTCCACTATAGCACTTTAAGTTGCTTTTTGGTGCAACCCTGAGCGATATGTGTGTGTGAGAAGGTTACAGGGAGGGGACTTCTCCTGGCTATGTGCCTGCCCCTTACTCATCTCTTATGGCACAGCCCTCTTCCCATCCCCTCAAATACCAAGTGGCATGCTTTCTGCACTGGAAATCCCACTCAGAGCACTTTCCTCCTCTTTGTTGGCTAGTGGTGAGCAAAGGGGCATTTTCCTTTCCACCTCCCTTTCTGTAACACCTGACTAAGGAGGAGAGAGATGAGGTGAAAAGTCCCCCCAAAAATGGCTGCTCCCTGCTCTTTTTCCATGACCTGGATGAGGGAAAAGGGGAACTGGTTGCAGTCCTGCTCCTCAGCAGACTCCTTCTGCAGACAACCCTGGGGCAGAGGCTCAGATTAAGGAGAAATGTGGCTGGGGCTGCAGAGCTGATGTGACCAGTGGGACAAAACTCCTTGCTGTACAGGCTGCTGTATGGAGATGATAGCTCCTTTGTGTGAAGTTTTGGTTTTAATACCATAGAAGTACTGTATGTGTGAGGGTTTTAAAAATTCTCTCAAGATCATCACCTACCTCGTAGGTAGAACTTGAGAAGTTTACCATCTAGAAATGCATGCTTACACAATTCCACACTGCTCAAAACCCCCTTGAACAGGATCCACACAATGTGGGATCATGAGAAAGAGAGACTGAGCCATGGTTACAGTCAGGGTGTGCTCCGAGATCACTTCTACTCCCAGAAATGTTTACTTCCAGGAGATGCAAAGATACACATTCTGCAAGACATTGCATTGCTTTCCAGTATTCATAATCTCAGGATCAGTGTTTGATTGATCTGATAGCTGCCTGAAGTATAGGTTACAATGAGTTATCACACCGTTCTGGCAGCACTGCGTGGAAGGAAAAAGCTGTAAGAGGAATGATCTATAGTTCTCAATTGCCTGAACTTGGAGTGGCAGATAAGCAGATCCATTATTTCCATCTGCAGAAGGCAGCCATCTTCTACCTCTATGATCTTTACCACAGACAAAGGTGAAGTAAACCTCTTGCCTTACAGAAAGCCCTCTGTGCCCTTGGTTCTGAGCATAACCTCCCCTGGCAGTGTAACTTGTATTAATGCCTTCCAAAGCGAGTGTGCATTTAATCATCTGGCTCACTTTAAACCTTGAGCTTGAACTTTGATCACTTTTTAATTTTGGATGTTAATAAAAATTCTTTGTGGGGCCAAGCCAGTAATTCATAAGCGTATTTATAGCTATTATTTCCCCATGAATCCAATTTCTAACCAATCGTTATTGGCAAAGAGAGGCACAGGGTTTTCTGTCACTGCTAGGTTTCCACAACAACAAAAGTCCTTCTTCAGTCTCTTTCCAACATGATTGGATTGATTAATTACGCTACTGTTTATTTTGCTGTACCTGCCAAGTACACGGCAATGCAGAAACAGGAAAAATTAACCTAATGTGAATATGTGGACAACAGAGAATGCCAGAACAAATGTCATCCCTGAACATGAAACAATTCTCATTTCGGGACACCAGGGTTTAAAATGCACCTCCCAGACAAAGAAAATAATCAGTTTCAAATTCACATTGTCCATTTCATAACAAAATGTTTTGAGAGAACGTTTATCAGAAAACAGTTTTGCTTGAGAAGTAAATTACACCTATCTATCTATCTATCTATCTATCTATCTATCTATCTATTTATTTATTTCCCCTTGGCAGGGCCAGATTTGCCAACAAGAACTCTGATGAGAAATGGAAAGATGTGCCTTTAGAAAGGTAAATAAGGAAAGCTGGAGACAGTATAATTTTAGGACCTTAGGATTTTATCTTAGGACTAGGGTCCTGAAGCAAATCTTCAAACCTATACTTGTGTGAAGAAGGTAATAATTAGGGAAGACGTGCAACTGCAAGTCAAAGCAAAGCAATGTTTCTTTCTGGTCCTTCTTTTCAACTCGGTGTTGCACTTGGAGAGATCCTGAAGAGTGCTAGTGATGGGGTAGGGGGAGGAACGAAGGTGATCTTTCATGCTGGAAAGCCAACTCTCTTCTCACTTTTCCCTTTCTCCCTTCCCTCACTGTAATTTTACATACCCATCAGTAATGCTCTAGATACGTCCCTGGACACTTGGGCCATGAACCTATCATCATATATGGATGTTCTTCAATTTTAGTGAAGTATTTCTATGAATGTACACAAGGAACTGAGGCAAGCAATGACAGAAAACAGAAATTTCTGCAACCATTTCATTTCATCTTGAACAGAGATAATTTACATAACTTTTAAATCTGCTTTTCTGCTGATTGTAGTATTAGTAGCATCCTCAGAAAGTGGGACTGAGATCAGAGCAGAGATTCAGGAAGTGTACTACACAAGGAACACAATTACCTATTTGCTACATATCCAACATCACACAAAAAATAAAATAATCCAAACACAGTTATTACTGACAAAATTGTAGGTAAGAGTTAAAATCAAATCCTAAGAGCAACCCCTGGACTTTGAATGGTTTGGAGCAGAGCTTGGAGCAGTATTTCATACTCAGTCCTTATAACCACAGTGGATCAAATCAAAAGCCTGTTTCACATTTTCTTTGAATTATGAGAGTTCAAAATCCAGATCCTAACTTTGCTGTTCAGTGGATATATATTTGTTGGCATTTGTGTTTCTGAATGGATTAACCCAGCCATTGTGGGATACAGATCCTGCAGTTTACTTCAAGATAAGCATGAGCAGTGTCAGAGCAAACATCTTGGAAATTTTCCAACAGAAAAGGCTCACTCGTGGAAACTGTGTTCTGTAGAGAAGCTGTGAATTTGATGAGCACTTTGAAAGAAATCCAACAGGCATCTGACCAAAACCCAACGATTTGTCAATCAGTTCACTTACCTTCCTTTTATTTTCCAAGGGTCTACCAGCCTCCATGGGCTCACACAGCTCCACTGAAGGACTGGGACAAAGCAAAAGCAGTTTTGGGTTTCTGGAGAGCATGTTTTGGACTATAGCTCCAGAAACTTTCACACTAACAAAACTTGACTGTCCCTCAGGTGAAGCACTGTAGAAGTTTTGGAAGCATTTTCAGCCACGAACATGAAAGTTTCCTCTCAAAATACCTCTGTTGTCCCACGAGAGAGAATTAATTCTTGACGGGTAACTTTGTATTATTATTATTATTATGTATTTGTATTATTATTATGTGCCAATCCACCACAGCTCTGGCTCAGTGGGTGCTCAGTGGTGCAGAAACTCAGTTTCCCAACCACTGATAACTGTGACTGTACCAGCAGGATCAGACTTGCTGGGGAAGATGAGCTCAGCATGTGCTTCAGCTTCCCGTGACACGCTGCTGGGGATGGGGTTGTTCAGGTCGTTGCTGGGACCAATTCCTTTCCTGATTTATCCCAAAACCAAAGAAGCTTCAAAAGCAGTGCATGGGTTTTTTTGGTTATTTTTTTTTTGTGTACCAGAGAGAGCTTCTCAGCAGAGGCTACAAACTGTGTGAAGACCTCCCATCAACCATTAGATGGAAATAAACACTGGTACTTACTGAGACATACTAGATATGACCTCGTGACCTAGAAATGGAAGGCTTTCTATGTAAACCATTTACTCAAGCAAAATTATGCCACAAGAAAGAATAGGCTTCCTTTCCACCATCTCTATTTATTAAAACCATTGCTAACTTGTTCCTTGATAACTTGATTTACGAAGTTTGTGACAAATTGCTTGCTTAATTGAAATATGTCAGGTTTCTAAATACTGAAGTTAATTATCCCTCTTTTTCTAGTGGAGACTGACCTTTAATTGTGCAATATTAATCCACATATTGTATGAATTATATGAAATATCCATTCTGTGTGTACAGAGAGACATGCATGTGTTATTGTAGTGGAGTACAGTTACATAATTATTTTTAATTTAGGATATCAGTTTAATTAAATACTTGCAGAAACCAAGCTTTTTCAGGAAATTTGCAATTACAATCAATTTGAATGTACAGCTACATTAATATGGTGACAAGTCCAATAATAAAAACTAAGTAATTATGGGCAGGTGCTGAACAGATGTGTAAATAGTAGGTCTCTGCATGGAACATTGTTATATATCACTTTGAAAAGTGAAAGAAACCTGTTAGCCAAAGCCATTCATATACACAGTTATAATCAGTCACAAAAAAATAGTTCTTTGAATTTAGATAAATCATCTAAAAATGTGTATGGCACTTATGCTTTCATTTTCTGTTTCTGGAAAGAAAGTCTAGTTGATTGAAGACTGCTGCTCTACTGTACTCAAAGAGTCTGCCGCACTGTTGAAATATATTCTTCTTTCAGCACATTTATGATAAGTGGGTTTTGAGTTTGGAATGGTTTAAGAGTCAAAACAATTCACATTCCATATTACAAGTCGAGCTTTATTTAAAGAAGGAGGGAGGCTAAGAGCAGTTTGGAGTTATTTGCTCAAGTTACCAGATTGCCAAAAGCCCAGTTTAACTTCCAAATAGTTGGAAAACAATGAAATTGCATTACTAGTGTGAATTGTTTTTAGACAGATTTACAGTGTGGTTTTGTTGTTGTTGTTGTTGTTTGTTTGTTTGTTTGTTTGTTTTGGTGTTTTTTTACAAATATATTAAAATATACTTTCCAAATCTTCTAATTTTGTGTGAGATCTCTTCTCAGGTAATGTGTTAGAAACAATCATATCTGTGATGTAAGCAATTCAGTTAAACTGAAGTAGTTTCTGTAACAATCATATAGAAATTCCAAGGAGAAACTGGCATCTAAGGAAAGATGCACATGAGTCGATGCCCTGGATGGAATGGGATCCCCTAAGCTGTTGATCCCCCTAACAGATCATGATGCCTAAAGCAATCGTGTCTAAACAAGAAGCATGTTTAAACCACACTCTTTTAGGAACTTGGATGGTTTATTCCAGACTTCAGAGATCTGCTCAAGGTTCACAGCTCTAAAATGGATCCCAGTGGCCATGCCAGGCGCTCCACAAGCAGTACTGGAAGAGAAGTGAAGTGATTTTTCTCATTCTCAGGAACAGTGAGAAAATTCTCCAGACAGCTGGAGTTGTGCACCATTCTCTTCTTTATTTCACCATGTGCAGTGTCACTGTCTTATCTGGAAAGGGAGCAACAATTGCCACATCTGGAGACAGATTAGTAATGAAGCAGTACTGCTGCTGCTGCAATAAAAACTGACTGGACAGATTTCACTCATATATTTAATTTGTAAAAGGTCAAACTTTAAAAGCACAAATTTGTATTCCAAATGTGTTACAAAATATTTCAGGGAGGGAGGGCGAGGAAGTGGGGAACACAGCCTTACACCCTGAAGACCTCTGCAGCTGAATGGTCCCTGTGGATCACACAAACAGCAGTAACTGCTGCACTGTGTGCTGGTATAGGACTCTTGTATACCACCACAAGAAAACAGTCAGTCTGCTCCCAGGATTAGAGCAGAAAGATGACACCATTAGGTATAATAACCTCTACCTTTCCCTCAACATCAAACTCCAAGATGCCCCAAGTATTGTCTGTAGAAAATTAAAAATGAAGCATTAGTTGTTTTCTAGGAATAATGAACAAATCCAGCTCATCGGGGAGGGCAAAACAACCTCAGTTTCACACTGGAAATCCTCAGCAATCTTACTGCTAACAAGTGCCTTCCTTGCTACAGGAGCATGGCTGAAAGGGTAGGCAGGCTCTTTATGGTCAACACATCTCAGCTCCTGGACAGGAAGATTTATTTTAATGAAAGTCTTTGTGTTTCCAGTCAGAAAGACCAAAACACAAAGACTTTGTCTTTGTCAGGGGAGCATCTAATGGTGAGACTTTAAATAGAAATTGTGAGAAAGTGGTGAGTGCAGGACTTGGGTTGGAATTTTTTTTCTTTATTACAGGGAGCACAGTAAGGCAGAAAATAAAATGGACCTCAAACATTCTGGTATGGAGAGGTTTTGATTGTCCTTTCAAAAAAAAGTGGCCTGAATTCACTGCATCCTCATAGCCAGCCATGCATACCTCCTCCTAGCTCTGCTTGCATTCCCTTTCCAACTGCTCCCATAATCTCCCAGTTTTGGAGCCTGAAGAGGCAAAAAGGCAGATTTCACAAGATTTAGGTGAAGATCCACACCACAGGTGCAGAGAAACACAAGCCAGTTCATACCCAAAGGCAGTGCAGAGACAGTCCTCATGACCCACATGAGTCAGCAGCAGCACAAGAAACAAGATTGCTGCTCCAGTGCCATGCTGAGCCTGGTGATATCTTTCCCCAGCTGCATCAGCAACTGTGCATGACTCCACGGCTCAGTGGGTTAGTGTTAGGGCAGGAATCCTTGCAACACAGCACTCGCCACACAGACAGGCATGCCTCCAGCAGGAGGTGTTTAAGTCGCTTTGGCCCTTCCAAAAATCTTTGAGTGATGAGAGTACTTGTGGCCTCAGTCCCCTCAGCAGAGACCCCGGTGCCTTCAGCTGTGTTTTAGCTGTGTGGGAATTTTCAAGCTCACTACTGTTGCCACAGCTGCTGAAGGAAAACACTTAGTTGAAGATGAGGGTAAGCACACATAGAAGTAAGCATATGGCTGTCAAGCTGCTGCTCAACAGCTTCCATAGTTATGTGGCACCTTATGTTATCCAAAACACTTTGAATTTTTCAGATAAGGAAAGCTAACCAAGACAGCTATTATAGCTTTCTGCTGCACTTGCTTCCTGATAGAGTTGCCAATCCAGTGCTTTGAATTCTGTGCCAACAGCTTTGACACAAGTGAAAGAGCAAGCTGTGCTTTTAACAGATGCAAATGCTTTGGTTGCAGTGATTGCTGCTTTTCCAAAATCATTATCACATATGTGGGATTTCAGATGCATACTTTTTCTCAATTGTCAACATTCAGGCAATTGGAACAACTTTTTCATGGACTAGGAAGCTTTTAGGAGGTAAAAGCAACTGGCACTATCCAGAAAGTTTTTTACTGTCCTGCAAGTGCTTGTTTTGAACAGACCCACAACACGTGGTTGGCACTGTTGGAAGCATCCTGCTTTACAGCCACAGTGTCACACCAGCAACATGACATTGCTGAATTTGGGGAAATTTACAGTCCTTTCAGTGATGACTGTGGAATGAAGGCAAACACAAGAGCCTTATGCACTAAACTACTCATTAGATATGCTAGGTTTTTGAGAACAGTTCATCATCTGATCTTAGACTTTCTCACTCTGTTTTTCCATGTTTCATTCGAAGGTACAGATTCTGAAATAGTGTGAAATTTCTTGCTTTGTTCTCCTTCTCCTTCTCTCTCTCTCTGTTCTTCCCTCCTTTTTGTTTCCATTCATGGATTTCTTCACGTTGGAGTCATCACTTCTGAATGTGTGGCTTGCAGATTAATGCATAAAGAAATCAAAATGTTCCCCATAATAAAATCCTTTCTGATAAGGACACTGTCAGTTTCTTAGTGACTGTTCTAGCCCAAGTAGCAAGCAAAGTACAGAAATAATTCCCTCTCCTTTTTGGTTAAGAAAAATTTACAAGTTAGTCTGCACTTGCAAGGTGCAAAGTAACTCTGACAGAGCTGGAGAGTTTGTCCCAAGGAAAAAATTAACACTTTCTGGACATAAATTGTCTTTGAGCCTTGTGCTTTTATGCTGTCCATTTACTGGAAGCAGATGACTGTCTCTATGAGGTTCTCTTATTCGACTCATTCAGCAAGTAACTTAATGGCTTTTGTGCCATTTTCTTACTTCTGTCATTTTCCTACTGCAAAGAACAGTGACTAATCTGTTGTTATAAGCTATAGCAGCATCATATGGGCAGCTGTTATAATGCAGTTAGACACTGTGGACCACAGCTTCATCTCTCCCTAGCTGCACCTTATGTCATTCCTGTATCTCAGAGGAGGTGACAACATGCTAAGTCTAGAAGGTTGACTCTGCTCATCCTCTGTAAGACCTGCATCTTACAGCCTCTGCTTTCAGTGGACAAGGTCTCTGTTCTCTGACAGAGCAAGGAGTCATTACAGTTCATATATGGCACCACTTACTCACATAGGATACTTTAGATTTTAACATAAGGGAAGATACAGAGTGCCTAAGACACCTGGATACCTAAGGTACTCAGAATATCCTCCTAGGGTATCCCGTATTAGGGCTTTCCCTGCCAGGGAGAGCCAGAAGATCCTCACTCCCAAACTTTCTCCTAGGGTATTTAACCATATGCCAAGACAACTCTTTAACCAATTTCTGAACATCTAAAACTTTCAATATGTATTGCAACATGGAGATATTTGGCTGACAAAAAAAAAAAAAAAAAAAATTAGGCAGGGCTTTCAAGCCCCAGATGATAGACAAAGTCCATTATTAGATTATTTCTATCAGACCAACATCTGGCTCTCAGCTTCTTTCATGATAGTGCTGTGGCTGGGGTGCTACCTCAACTTGCGTTTTCATAAGCTACATTTTTCAATGATTTATATCAGTCTGGCTTTAATCACATTGTGCCAAAATTAACCAACAGTAATTGCCACTCAGGGCAGGCTGTCTTCTGGAAAAGACATAAATGAAATCAGCTGTCAGGGCAGGAGGCAGCTTCATGGCTGTGAAGTCGAAGAGTGATCTGTGCACTAGCTCGGCTTCTCTCCCATTATGCAAGTGAAAAAGGATGGCACTAATGGGAGGAAATGGAAAATGAAGTATCTGTGACTTCATCCTTTCCCCTCTCCTCTCTTCAGTTTTCATTCTATATATTTTTCAGCTGCAGAGAAATGAAACCATCTTTATTTTTGTTTCATATCTCAAGCACTCTATTTACAAGATCAATTAAAAATTTTAACTTCAAATCTCAAAGTACTTCCCCTCTCTTCCTCCCATAATTTCAGTTTGTCAGCAAAAATACACCCATAAACCCATCATGTTCACATATGTGCATACAGCATCCAAACCACACTCTGCTTTGCAACATGGTAAGAGCTTTTGCATAGCTGGAAAGAGCAGAGGAATGGGATCTGAAAGGTGGGAAACCTCCCAAGCATATAATTTCCCTTTTTGTGCCTCAGATCCAACGCTGACTGAAGTCAGAAAGCAAGTTTATAACAGCTTCAGTAGGCTTTGGAACAGGCTCTAATGATGGGGCTAGCAGAGGATACTGAGTTACAACATCAGCTTCATAATAGTTGCCAATATTTTTTTTTTTAACTAGGAAATATTAGCAAATGCGATAACACAGTGAAATGTGGTGACAATAGGAATACTGTTCATATCTTGTTCATTCCAATACGACACAAAGTAGAAAATACTATTAAAACCATGTGGTAATCTTTAAAGTATCTGGCTTTATTTAAAGCTACCCTTGTTTCGCAAGATCAAAGGTAAAACAAAGTCTTTACAAATTGTTTTGTTAATCAGACAATGGTGATACAAAGATCACTGTAAGCAGAAAGGGGAGAGGGAGACGGGCTTTTGTTCTGCTGCTGCAGAAGTGGAGGAAAAGGGGATTGGGATGGGGAAAAGGGTAGAAGAGCCTTCCTGCCCAGTCCAGTGCTCCTTCTTCATAAACCAGTCACAGGAGTGGACTCTTGGAGGTCTTCCCTGGAGGGGAAGAATGAGGTTATCACACAGTTAGTTGGCTTCAGACCTAAAAAGAAAGCTGCCACATGAGCCCAGCCTTGAAATACAACCAACGTAGCCAGTAATCAGTAACAGCTTTCCCCTTCAGTGGAAGATGCAAGAAACCCACAGTGTGTTCTCAGTAACAGTTTTGATACATGCCTTGCTATCAAGCTGTTCAAAGAGAAACTTAGGGCCCCAAACAGTTGCAGCTATACTCTATACCCTACAGAGCTAGCTCCTATAATCAGATTGATGTATCTTCTTATTTTTCTAACAATCAGAGGTTTGCTAGAGAAAGACTAATTTGTTGTTTTCACTTCTATAATTACCTTATGTAATTTAAGCCCTTAGATCTAGTAAACACCTCCTCTTGTAACATCACACCTATTCTTTCTACTTTATCTTTTTCTCTCTGCTCTCATCTTTGCTTCCTGTATCTCCATCTTTTGATGTTCAAACCACTGTCATAATTAACATGTTCCAACTGGTCCCTGTCCCCACCCATGCTTCATTCTTCCACCTCTGTGAGCAAGATGGCAGGGAAACATTGCCCCCTCACCATGTTTCCCCCATTTGTGCCTTTTCTCCTCAATGTGTAGAAGAGAAGGAAGTGTCACTCAGCCTGGAGTTCTCATTATACATGTCTGTGGATGAATGAGAATAATCAGCAAAGGTCAGATGGAATAAAGAGATCCCAAAAACCTCAATGTAGACTGACAGTCTACTAATGTCAGATCATACACCAAAATCCACCAGCAGCAAAGGTGTGTCTACAATCTTCCCTGAGGCATTAATGGCTCTTCAGGATACAACAGCAAAAGAAATTGCTGAAGTTGATGCTAATAATACTACTGCTGTCTCGGAAGTAACATTCACGCTTATTATCTGATGCAGCTTTAGATGTTATTTACTAAGACCAGCAAAGCAAACTTTGTAGGAGCTTCCTCTTTTGGGTGGGAGGATAGACTTAATGCAGTGACATCTGCCAGATAAATGTGTAAGCTGAAGCTCTACTCAAGCAGAATTGAAAACTAATCTTCAGAACAAAGAGGAAATTTCATTTAGACCTAAACCAGCTATGAGCTGATAGTGTGCAGATAGTGTGACCTAATACTTACCAAAATGCAATTACTCATTTTGTAGGCATGGCATTGGACTTGGTTTAGAAAAGTACTCTATAAGCTAAGACATTATACCCATACATGGGGAAAAAGGTCCATCACCGATGCTCTTGGCACAGTCAGAGGGTGGATGTTTGAGGATGTTCAGCACTAGGTTAGCTCTGGTTCTTTGGTGCAAGGCCTGTGGATTCACTTCTTCTGGAGTAGAAATAGGTTGGTGCCAATCAGTTCTTAGAAGACTTTACACATGTTCAAAGACTCATACTGGCTTTACCCAGTGAACACTCCCAATGGGAGAAATCTTGCAACAGGGAAGCCCAGATGTTCTGGAAAGCACAGCAGTTCCATGCAAGAATGGGCTGTCATATATAAATTAAAAGGTGCATTTTTAAGCCTGAAGCAATCGAGATATCCTTACAACTAGACAGCTTATGTAGAGTTTGGCTCAGGAAATACCCATCCTCAGGGCTCAGATGTATGGCTTAGTTGTTTCAGACTAACAAGTCACTGAATTATAATATATGCATCTATTTCAAGCCAGAGCAAATAAGAGGTGCTTTGGCTTAATTTAGTCAGTCAAGATGGCACACAGAGAAATAACTACTGAAGTTTTTCTGAGGTGTTTTGTCCTAATCTAGTCCACAGTGAAAGATGGCACGCACACAATTACTGAAGCTTTTCTGACCCAGCGAGCCTCTTAAGCAGTGTATATTTGGCATATATTTGGCAAACATCTTGTATGATCCCATCAAAACACCTTTTTAAATAGACCTTAATTCCAGGTGCATCACACGAAAAGCACATTATAACACAGGGCAATCCTAAATTTGCTCAGCCAGTATTGCATTTTGACACAATTTCTTGCACAATATCTACAGAGGAAAGTATGGCAGAATTTTGTCTATTTCTTTCAGTAAGACTATGTTTCACAGCTAACACACACATACTGGGAAACCCTTATTTTCTGTCACTTTACTGATATTTTTCAGTTAGAGTGTTTAAAATATTTATACAAAGTCCTCATTTTTATTATAGACTCAGCTATCAACTGAGAAGCCTCCTTTTGCATAGGAAAGTTCTGCTGATTATGACACACTGGAAATGGACCAGAGAGTTTATTTGAGAGGCTTGAGAATTGGTACAAATCAGTACAGAGCAGCTGAATGTAAATCAACTACAAACCCTTCAAGTTCTGGCACAGCTCTTCAGCTAGACTAATTTTCTCAGCTGAGATTTGCTCCCAGATCAAAAATCCAGGCTTTGGAGCAAGCACAGCAAAAATATTACTAGCAGAGAGATAACATCTAAATCAATGAGTGCCCAGCATATATGACCACCTTATAGTTAAAATATAAAAGAAAGACTTTTATTAGTTTTACAGTCGTGACTAATATTTTCAAGTAATGCCAAATGTGTTACAGATGTTGATAGGAACAACTGCTGACTACAGCGTGCTGCAACCCAGGACTGAACCAAACACTTTCGAGAAATTCACATCAGAACTTTGCAGCCAGCCTCCCTTTAAACCTAATCACAAACAGCAAACCACTGTAAACAATACCCAGCCAATCCAAAATCCTACGTCCAAGTCAAGGTTTTAGGGAATTTGCTAAATTTGCTGACAGCTTCTTGTGAAGGGCTGAAGCAATGTTTTGCATCTTAAACCAACACAACACAGACAGAGTCCTGTCCTCAGGCTACATAGGGAAAAGGGAATCTTGTTAAATTGCTGGCAGGGTATCCATGTGATGTAATAAGTGTTATGTGCTGTGTTAAACTATTTTGCACATCAAACATTGACTCTGTGGAAAAGAAGACACACTGCATTCCTGTGTCTGATGAAGATGTTGTCTTAAATGCAAGGAGGCAATGGCTGAACAGCAATTTAAAATTTAGCATGTCTTCTTGAGCTAGACTGATACTGCTTCAAGAAAGGACATTTGGGCAACTAGGATTAGTAAATGTGACTATTATGATGGAAGGTAGGCTGATACTCAATCTCTATAAACAAGACATAAGCAAGAAGATATTTTCAAGTATTCTTCAAGTATTCTGAGCAGTCTTACTCTGACTGTCAAGTCCAGGATGTATCTCACTAGTTCCACCTGGGACAAGACTCCAGAGAGCAGCAGAGCTTATTGCAAGGATATTATTTTAAATACCAAGTCCAAACTTTCCATCTTTCCTTCTTCAAAGCTGACCTCTTAAAGTTTATTGTAGAATCATATCACAAGCATAAATTTTAAAGCAACCTGTTGAGGTGATACATTTCTGATTATTGATGTAACTTGTGAAGTTTACAAGAGAAACATGATAAACCTGAAAACTACACTATCTTCCATGTTGTGCTCTTCTAATGCCATTTAGCCATCTGCTTTTAATACCTCTGTAGTTCAATTCTGATTTTGAGCTTATATATAGAAGACTGGAAATAGTTTGCCTCAGGATGGAAGAATTGTAATGCACAGTGGAAGTTCTTGCTTAAAATGATGTATACACACCTCTGATGGAGATTTTAGGACGTAGGAGGTTTCTTTGGAATCACTGTTTTAAACTCTCAGCAATATGTCAAACAGTAAGAGTTTTATGCACCTTGACTTTTCCACTAATAATGTTTATGACAATTTTCATGTGAGCCAGACCTAATATCAGATGCATTCGTGTTTTCCATTACACAAGGGAAGTATCAGGTGATAATTGGAAAAGCCTAGATAAATGGCTTGCTAGTAAGTCAAACTGTGACAATTACCAATTTTCCAGGTGAGTTCAGGAATAATCAAGAGCACAGCAGAATTCAAAAAGGATTAGAAATGTATAAGGATAATAACACAATTATGGCAGATCAGAAGAAAAAATAGATACAGAAGCAGTCATGTGTAAACCCATGAAACATTTTGGCTTGCAGTTCCTCTTAGATGCAGTGGTTCATTGGTGCTCCAGGCACCACCAAGTGTCTCAGGCCAATCTGGGCACACTACAGGGATAAGACTTTGGTCTGGGGAATAACCTGCTGTCTCAAATGATTTTTCTATAGCTATCCATTCTGTACGTTTCTTGGGCTTACGATGTTTTGTCAACCTCAAAAACAAGGCAGTGGAGGCAGCACCACACCATGCCATGAATGAAAATCAGCTGTGATGAAGATAACAGCCTGTACAAAACCAAGACATCACCTGTTTGCCTGTGTGTGGGGATGAGGAGATTACCTGTTAGCTTGCCCAGCTAACTCTGCACTTTTGGGGAAAGGATAAGGTTTAAAGGAGAAGAGAAGCTAGGTAGGGCTGGGAGTGCCAGACTCTCTAGGCTTGCTCTATACAAAGTGATCTTATGTTACAGGAACCATTACATTCAAAACAGAATTTCCCTTGGGGACTGCTGAAAATCTGCTTTGCCAACAGGGCTGAGAAGCTGTAAACTGCCTCTGCTGGAACAAGACAAAATCACAGACTTGGCCCTAAATTTGTGCTGCATATATCTAAGCACACTGAGGATGACATCTGCACTTGTTAACCTGAGGGAGGGCTTTCTTTTCTCAAAGAAACTATGGGATTCATTTATGTGGTGTATAAATACATCTACAATAAAAAAGAAACACCACAACCATCATCAGTGAGGGAGGAGTCCCCTTTTCCCAGTTCTCTTAAGCTCTGTTATGAGAAGTCCAAGAGTCCTTGCAGAAGAGGAATGTTTTGTTGTTCCTGTTGCTTTTTTATGAGAACTCAGTGATTCAGTGAAATTCTACTGCTGGATAAAAGCAGTTTAAAAGTCTGAAATGTGAAGTCTGAAATTGCAGGAGTTCAGAGTTTACTTTTATGGGCTTCCTTTTTTTTCCCTTCCCCCCCCACCCCAACTCCTATTTATGACAATGAAAAGCAGCTGGATAAACGTGTATTTTATCCCATACTTGCATAATTAATATTTATGTACATTAAATGGAATAAGGAGAGCTAATGGCATGGGAGAGAATATGGAATTACATAGCAATTTGGAACTCTATAACACTGTATCTTATTATGCTCTAAAGAATATGTGGGGTTTGTTGATCCATTATTTATCTTAGGAAAAGTACAGTACACCCTAGTAGCATCTGTTAGGTCATCTTGTTCACTTTGTGCTGCTCTATTAATGTGGCCTCATCCTGTTTAGGGAGACATAGGAGACAGGAAGAGGCATTGAAGACTCTGTGCCCTTATTCTAGTTTTTGAAGGTTGCTAGCTGTGGTAGAAGCACCTGTTTTCTAAAACCAGAAATGAGAATAGCTTTTCATGTGCATACACTTGAAGGCACACCCACGGGTTTAATTTATCAAATGCACATCCTATTGCCATCTTCTCAGCTAAATATTATGGGCTAATTCAAATCATTCTTATGGATAACAGAACCACTATATTGCCAGTGATCTAACCAGTGTGTGTGTGTACATATGTACATGTGTCACATATACAGATGTATCAGAGAAAAGGGAACCTTGAATGTAGGACTCTGCCATATAAGATGAGCTGTAAGGAGGTTACTCTGTGGACTCTTGAAATATCAGAATACTTTGCAGATATATAAACAACTTTGACTTTCACAGAAAGAGCAAGAAAACAGTAAAAAAGGTTTCCACAGTGTGGAAATCCTCTCTTCTCTTTGCTCTGGGCACTTCCTGGTGAACCTCTCATATCTGTTAATTTCAGCAATGTTTTGTTAGCTGCCAATACAGAAAAGATAATAAGATAGATGAAGTTTCAGTAGAAAAAGTGCTACAGATGCATTTACATAATTTGCTTTCCTTCTGGAAATATTTATGATGCAAAAAGCCTCACTGAGATTATCATGCAGCCATTTCCATAGTATTATGCACCACACATACACTGTCTTTCCAAACAAAATGCATTTATGTAATTTGCTTTCCTTCTGGAAATATTTGTGATGCAAAAAGCCTGAGATTATCATGCAGCCATTTCCATAGTATTATGCACCACACATACACTGTCTTTCCAAACAAACATTAAGATGCAATATTACAACTTTAAAGTTTTCCTTGATATTTTATTCCTTAGCCAAAATTTTAAACACCTGTTTTTTCCTACTGTTCAATTTAATTGCAGGTTTACTGAGATGATACAATAATCTCTTTATGCTTTTTACTAAGTATAGGAAAGAAATAGGCCTAAAAGCCTTCAGGAAGATTCACTTACTATAAAGTCTTCAGTTACTGTATTGTCACAAACATCAGCAGATGGAAGTCCCTATTAAGTTATCCTGTCTTGGATCTAGAAAACATAGTCCTCTACTGAGATACAATAATCTCTTTATACTTTTTACTAAGTATAGGAAAGAAATAGGCCTAAAAGCCTCAGGAAGATTCACTTACTGTAAAGTCTTCACTTACTGTATTGTCACAAACAGCAGCAGATGGTAGTCCCTATTAAGTTATCCTGTCTTGGATCTAGAAAACATAGTCCTCACCCTCTCTCCCTTGGGCTCATTGGTATTATCTCCTGGGGATATTCACCTGTGCCACTCTTCCCTCACACTTTTGTTCAGTGCTCTGCCCCCATGCACAGGTATCCTTCTCTTAGTCTTCTTCAGGCAAGAAGGCCAGATAAGGGAGCATGATGGATCTTGGAGGTCCCTTCCAACCTAAAGGATTCTATGATTCTATGATTCTTTTACTGTGGTCATTGCCATTGCTCACAGGTGACTGCCCACAACTGCAGTTGCAACCTCATGGCATAATTAGTCTTCCTTTCGCAGGCTCTTTCTGCCTCTTTTGCCTCAAATCCTATGTAGTAATAACTGTAGTTTTCATTCAACACTCCTGTGCTGGTTAGGAAGCTTTACAGACTGGTAAATGACTGCAGCTATTCCCTAAATAAAACTGCCCCTGATGTGGAAGGCAACAACCATGAAGAGGACAAGAAGAGACCCTGCTGCATGCAGCAAGTCCTTGCAGGAAGTGGAGAAAGTATGGCAGAGTTTTAGGTAAGTGGGATATAATTAGCCATGTTGGAATTTGACCAGGATATCAGGGTTAACACCCCTGCTCCTGTGAGAAGTGCCTTGGGAGTTCCTCAGCAGCAGGCAGCCAGGACCTCTTGTCTTCATCACATTCCAGGCACTACATGACAGCTACCCAAATACGCCTTGCCTTAATGAAACAGAAATGCACATATGATACATGAGATTTGGGACTGAAGGATGAACCTAATCCCCAAAAGGATGAATTTAGATTTGTGAAATACTTAAGAGTGAAAAAAGGCTTCTTCATTTTTGTTCTGGACATTGGCTACTGGGAAATAGTGCAACAAAATCAGTCACTGGAAAATCTGTGGAGCCCATAGGTTTCCTGAACAGCTCAATCTCTTTGTAGTTGTCTGGAAAGTCTAGAGGGTGGCATTTCTTGCAGATGGCTTTAATGTATCACCTGCACAACTCCATTTGGACAGAGCTCTGGTCATGGATATTACACAGTGCTCCAGACTCTGTGTGGAGATAGTTGCACAGACAGGAGTCTGGGTACTTGCAGCATCCAAGAAGATTTGCCCAGAGTCTTTCCCTGTGTTTGTCTTCCAAGTACTTATTTTTTTTATCTTACATGAGCTACTCTAGCTCTTCCACTATCAGCTGGTCACCTTCCTGAGGTCTTTTCTAGCCCCAGGTTTTTGTTACTTTCCTATGAGTCATGCATACCACAGATCTATGCAGCTCTGCCCTACCCAGGAAGACTACAGGGCCAAACAGCTGTTAGTGGTAGGAGGAATGAAGCTTCTTTAATTCCTCCAGTAAATCTCTGTTTGCTACCAGCACCTACCAGAGGGTAATGGAAAAGTGGCCAAGAATTTTGCACTGTTTAGACAGAGAGATTTGTTTTATACTCATGTTTTCTGTAACCCAAAATTATTAAATCGGGTGAATTGTACTCACCTGAGTTCAAATCAGTCAATTTGTTACCAGAAACTTCCAAACAATTCAATTATTCCTCCACTGAGAAAGAATTGTGAACATTGGTAGAGTTTAGAACTTCCTAGTTTGTACATGTTTCCATATGTTGACTGTGGAAGAGAAACTTATTGCTTCTTTTGCAAACGTATTCCCTCTTGTGTAATGTGAATGTATTATGTGCAGTCGTATTCCAAGGCAATAAGATTAGACAAATTACTGCACTTTAAGAAGTGATGTTAAAAATTATCTCCCTGTCTTTACTAGCTTACTTTTTCTCAGTCAAATATGTTTGGCTTACAAGAAAACGGATGTTTTTAATTCTGACCTCAGGCTTCCCAAACTCAAATAGAGCTATGGATCAATAGCTGAATAGGAAAAGGATTGACAGAATGATTCAGATACCTTTTGACATCTCAGCATCTTCAAATTATTGCTTACATCCGGCACTGGTTATGGCTGACAGTGGAAGGCTGGGAACAAGCATGGTTCAGATGATGTTCCATTTGCAGGAATTCAGATAACTTTCTGGAAGCTCTGCTCTGCTCCTTGTGCAAAGAAAAAAAAGAGCACAACTTTTTTTACCACTACAGTTAAAGCAGAAAAGTAAGACCAAAGTCAGCAAATGTAATGATTCAGAAATGTTTTATATTCGCTTTACCTAGCAGAGTGAATGTGAAACTTTTTTTTGATGTTTTGTGCCCAAAAGTGTTTTGGAGACTAACTGTAAAAAATACATGGCAGGGCAATTGATTTTGCTTCACCGTTTTTAAAAAACAATACTGCCACCACTACCTGACTAGAAAGGGCTACCCCAAATCTGTCTTTGTGGTGGCTTTGGGCAGCAGCAGAGGTCAGGGATCCCACATAGACTTCCATATCACCACAAACCTGCCATTTCCCCTTCCAGCTGGCAGGAGCCCAGAAGAAAACCGGCAGCTTCCCAGGTCTGCCCAGGCCCTATGGTAGGATGTATTTTTGGCAGAAAAAGGAATTTCTCTCCTTTTCAGCTCCACAGCACTTTTAATGAACTGTTTATAGACCCGAGCAGGTAGGTTTTGGCCTTAAAATCACCATTGACCATGAAGACAAAGAGCACAAAAAGATATCTAAGAAATTGCACATCCAAGGCATGAATCTTAACAACCTACAGCAGCATCTGGGTCCCCTTCAGAAACAGAACCTGACGTGCCTGAGCTAGACCCCATTTCTGGACATGAAGGGGTACGTGTGACTGCTTCAGCAGTGCAGCTGCAGTCCTGACCCTCCAGGGCTGGGGGCCCTTCATGAAAGCAGCAGGAACGGAACCTCCTGCTCTGTTCTCTAACTGTGGGGCACCAAGAGTTGGAACAGTGACTACAGAAAGAGATGCTTGCATTGGAGTTAGAGGAAGAGCTATTCAGGGGAAGTAATATTAAATCAAAAGAGAACAAATGAGCAGCCAAAACACAACAGCACCTGGTGAAGTGGAGGAGGTGGCGGCCAGTCCCACACTGCTGGCTCAGTGTTACTTTACATTGTGGGTGGGCTATTTGTGCTTCTTCAGGCTCAGTGGCTTTGAACAAGGGGCACAAGTGCAGGGACTATTGCTGCCAGGCTTTGTCTGGGGCTGAGGGCAGATGTCCAGGCTGACTGAGGACACCTGGTGTGTCTAGAGTGGAGCAGTGACACGTGGGCATGGTGACTGCTGTTCACCTAGGGGTCTGCTTGAGCTCAACTAACATACATGCTGGACTCCATCGCCGCTGCTAGTGGGGTGCCACAGCTTCCCCTCATAGCACTGGCAAATTCAGCTTCTCACAGGCAGCAAGGGGATGAAAAAGCTCTTCTGCCTGGCTGGAAACAGCTGAGTGGCAACCCTTGAAGTAGGCCATATAAACGTGGCATAAGGACCCTGTTTTCTTTTCAGTTTGCATAGCAACCAGCATGTTGCTGGCACTCAATAAGTAACATGGACTGTTTCATATCTCCCATCAGGGCTCTTTGTGTATACTTTAATTCCAGCATTCTCCATCTTCTTAAGGCCACTTGACAGCAAGCTGTAAATAGGAGGGCCTGGGCTGACCACTAGGAAGGACAACAGAAGCTCTGCAATGCCAGTCCATGCTCTCTGTCGTGGCCAGAGGCAACTCATTCAGTGTGACTCTGTATCAACTTCCACTCATGTCAAGTAGGGATAATACTTTCCCCTTCCTATAATCAGTCTGTTTGCACTGTGCTAGGAAAACCTACAAATGCTTCTTGAGCATAATCACATTTCTTCCCTGGAAATCCCCAGAATGATACATTTAAAAATGACTGTACATCAGCAAAAAAGGATTGACATGGTCTGCGTGCCCCTAAATGTGCTGTAACAGAAGGCTTCACTGTTGAGGGTGCTATAACAGCCCAGGTAGTTGGCACAGCAAGGGCAAATGGGTAAAAAACAGGGTGGGCTTTTTTTTTGGGTTCTTGAGTAAAGTGAAGTACCTTAGTCCACAGGAATCCTTTGCTCTCCATGAGGAATATTGTGATGTCGGATTTTGCTCCCTGACTTTTCCATGTAAAAAAATTGTTGGAAATTCAAACAACTGTTTTGAAATAGGTCATAGAAAATTCATGCAAGTTAAGCAAACTGTATTTTTAGAAAGCCTAATTACATCTAATCACAGATGGTATTCGGAATTTTGGAAAGCAAGTTCTGTTTGAAGGTTTGGTGCTTGGGATTAAAGACAGTATGATATAACTTAAAAGATTTAAGAATTATACTGTAGGAAGTCGTGCTATAATAAGCTTTAGATCAACAGTTCATATAGCATCATGGGATTCTCAGCCGCCCAAGAGAAAGAGTCCTAATATACTGTAACCTACAACATTTCCCTTGAAATATCTTAGTTCTACGAAGCAATAAACCAGTCTGGACTAAGTTACCAAAGGTCTTTGAAGTACTGGAAGACCCATAAATAAGGTGAGTACTTTGGAAGGGGGGGCTCATTTTGTGGTGTACATATACAACTATTTCATAGTCAAGTTGATTTGTAGCTGCCTGTAAGCCAGTTTCCTGGGAGCAATAAATCTTAATTCAAGCAAAACTAAAATGTCACCAGTATTTATTTCATGCATTTTTTACCCCATCAGGAAAAAAAATGTCAGCATTTATGTAAACTGTTCTATGCCCAACTTGCAGCTCTGTGTTAAAATTATGGTTCATAGTACGAAATTTTTTTAAAATCTAAATTGTAAACATTGGGTAACAGATGTACCATTGCATGGCCAAAAAAGAGTGGTAACTGTCACTGGAGAAATAAAACTGAGTTATTGTTTCCAGTTTCAAAAGAACAGCAACAAGTCTAAAAAACTATATGTGATCTTTGTCCTTTTTTCCCCTCAGACACCTGCACTCATCTAATGTTTCACTGAGCCCTGAAAAATAAATGCATAGCTTCAGTCTCCTAATCCATGTGGCTCCAGAGACCACTGTTACATGAGAACTTAAACTGATGATGCTGAGCGTCCTAGGGGCAGCTTAATCTTTTTTAATTCAAATCAACTGAGTCCCATGTGGCGCTAGGATGATACTCTATATGCTGCAATCAGACTGACCTAGACTTCTTGTGCTCTAAATGATTAATGAAACTGCCTCCTAGTTTGTTTCTATGGTGATCTGAAACTTGACACGATGTAGGAATCTGCCATTCACGCTGAATGAATCGAGGAGGAGGTAGCCCAGAAAAAAAACTCCATCGGTTGTACAGAGAAGGCTGAATTTTAAGTCATTAGTCTCCTTGTGCTTGGGTTGTTGACTCCTGAAAATAAGAGTGAGATAAAATATCCTGGTTAATATAGCTTTAATTGGGTAGTTTACTAGTCAATTGTTTCAATAGTAGCAGAATAAGTTACTGAAAACAGCTTTCTGGGTTTTCTTTTGATGGGCAAATGTGGGATAATGCCAGAAAAGTAGCTGCAGAGGTCTGTAGCTCCCTATAAAGAAGCGAATTCAACTGTGAAAGCTCTGCTTTGCCTTAAGTACTGTAAATAATGCTCTAAAAAAAAAAAAAAATTAGGGAAAAAATGAACTGTGAAAGCTCTGCTTTGCCCTAAGTACTGAAAATAATGCTCTAAAAAAAAAAAATTAGGGAAAAAAAATCCATGTTCAGGTTTTATTTATGAGTTCAAGAAGAAGATGTCAGGATGCTTCTACCTTTGCATTTTGACACTGTCATTTCAGAGGAGTGATCGGATTCACTACAGAGTTTTGAGTCTTTCAGAGCAAATAAATACCTTTTATTTCCAGATGGAACATGTGACCAAACTTTTAAATATTTTAGATGGCCTCTGAACCACTGATGAGCATCTGCAGTCATACCTAGGTCTATCTATAGTGCTAAGGTAAAAAAACACTTGAAAGAGCGCTTCAGTGAATTAGCTTAGCTACCTCACCAGCCACAACACCATGAAGCCCAGCCCAAGCCAGCTGCCTGAAGTTTTACTCGGTGTCTAGACCCTGTGTCACAGCCCATGCTAGATGCTAAGAGACTGTTGCTAAACTGTAGGCAGTGCTGGCTTTAGCTAGATACTGAAGTTGACTTGGTTGTGCTACTGCTGTAGCTAGACTGCCTGTAGAGCAAGCCTCATCTTTCTTCATTCCTGTTCCCAGGCAAACACACTTGAACCCTTGTTGAGTCAAAAGTCAACAGCCATCTAAAGATATGTAACAACAAGTACACGCCAGCGTTTTCTGAAGATGCTGAGAGCAGTGGAGCCCTACAAGCTTTTAGATAATTTGCTGGTGCCCTTTCTGCCTCCGTCACTTAACAACGGCTTTACTGCCTGCCTTCCAAATTCCTGATCACACCACTGTGTTTTCCCCTTGCATCAAAGCCTGCCTCTCCAGAAGCACTGGGAAAGATGCTGCTGCTTTTCTCTTTTCCATGTCTGTTTAAATGGAACACTGTTGTGCTACATTTGCCTCTGGTGGGGCTATCCCTGTACTGATCTCACTGCACCTCTCAACAGCTTTTCAAGAGGGCACAGCATACTCGAATCATCTCATCACTTCATCTGGAATCAATCACTGTAGGTCCACTGATGTCAAGAAAACTATGCTCATTTGCATCAGCACGTGACCTGGTCCTATCTGTCTGTGATCTTTAGATCAACAGTGCTCCCATTGGGATTCATGATCTCAGAGAAGTCTAAACCCACTCTAACATATTTAACCAGCATCTGCCATTTTTCTTCCCTATCATGAAACACGTTGTGGCTACTGACTCAAATTCATAAGAACTCAAATTCTCTTGACATGGATCTGGGACATTTTTCTTTATATTGCATCCTGCATTCAGAGAGTTTAAGAATCCAGACTTAGCAAATGGTATAAGTGATACTATATTTCTTAGTAAAAAGTTAACTTTGCAGTTGTAAAACACTTAATGTCCAGGATTTTGAAAGGCACCTGGAGTATCTAGCATTTTCAAATGTTGCTTGATAGACATTGCCCTCCCAAATTTCTTAACTCTCTTTGAAAATCCTTGTTTATGTGATTGCCAAATGAAAACAGTAAGGCACAATGATTTGCAGTTTTCCCAGGCCTTACTTCCTGGGATCACACAATATTGTAAGTGCTTCAACTTCAATTTTTAGAAGAAAAGGCAGAAAGAATCAGAAATCCTTTAGGATTTCCTAAACAACAAAATCTAATAAGCTGCACCTAAATTCCATTTTTAAGGCATCCCTTACTTGAGGGGAGAGTTTGAACTGGTTTTCAGTATCTTTGATTAGCAATACCAGCTCTGTAAGTACATGATTCACTGAGAGTCTCAGAAGGATCATTCAAGAAATAAGTAACTTTCATTGAAAGAAAAGATTTTGTTTATTTTTGCATTAGAATCAGGGAGAAAAGGAGTTCAAACAGAATAAAAATGTCTTGCTGGCTACACAGTTCTCTTTGGAGGTGTGTGACACCATGTTCCTGTGGTTTCTGTTTGGGAGAAGGCTCCCTCTCTGGGTTACCACATCCTAGACCTGTAGGTTCAGTTTATTTTGGTGGAGCTGCTTCACTTTTATAGAAATAATGAAATATTTATCAGACCAGTGGGAAAGGAACACTAACAGCCTTCTTTTCAGGGCTTTCACCTGGTGTGCAGAGGACCAAATTTCAGGTCATTCCTTCAAACTATATGGGCCACATTTCTGCAATCCATGTCTGAAGAATGGCCTTTTTCAGGTAAGGGTACAGTGACCACAGCCCCTGTCTCTTTTATGGGTAAAACTACCCAGGAAGGAGATGAGAAATGGGGCAACATGGAGACAAATTGTTTCAGCTCATCTCATTTTTGGAAGTGAGCCTGCATGACAGACCTTAGCATTCCTTTACTACCACCAGTTCCAGGGAGGCAGCACCTTTCCTGGGAGGGTGGACAAAGCACAACCCTAATTTCTGTGTGTATATGTCCTTTCCAAGGCACAAAATTAAACCTCAGCCTTGCCAAGGATCCTGCCATGGCAATCAGGTGGATTTAATGCCACTTGTCAAAAGCCAAGCAGACACAAATTTTCATTCTCAGAACTCAAGCTCCAGGTTCATTTTGGAAAGGAACTGCACATTGATCAATGTATCTGTGGAACTGCTTTTCTTACATGTGGCATGTTGTCAGGAAGCAAAAACTTTGCAACCTCTCAGGCAGGATGATGCTCTCTCTCCTAGCCAAAACTTCACAACACAGTGAGAGCCATGAACTCCCTACTGCCATCTAAAGACTTTTATAGGAGACTTATAGTATACTTCTGTACCCGTGGTTGAAGCAAATTACGTTCTGTGACCCACTTAGGAACAGAAAAATACAGAAAAACACCTGGAGGCAGTGTCAGAATGCAGGCTTGAAGGAGGAGATCTAAACAGAGCTATAGTGACAATGCAAATAACCAAATGAGACTTTATGAGAGACATCTCTCTTTAGACAGATCTCAAATATCCAATATTATCACAGTCCTTGCATTCATGTTTTTTGCATTGGCACAGCTCATGGCCTTGATTAGTGCTCTGGGAAACTACTGGAACAACAATATAAATTAGTGTTTTTTAATGATTATTTTTACAACAGCTCCAGTAATACTTGTCTTTGGTCAAGGTTAGTTTCCATTATTCTAGAGCTTCCTACATCTTCTGAAGAAGGGAATGGTAAATCTTTAGTTTTGGAAAAAAAGATGCGACAAGTGATGAGCCACCAGCTTGAAACCACTCACAACAGGGGTATACTTAAAATACTGTAAATCTTCCAAGAAACCAATCTATGAGGACCCTAAGTTGGTAGTCTGGTTAGGAAGAGGCATTGCACTCCTCTTTTTTGTACAGTGCCCTGCACCCTAATTGCAGCTCCTGCCTGCTCCTGTTGGCAGCTGAGGGATAGCCCGTGCTAGAGCTTGGACTTACAGAGCAGCGTGTGGATTTACAGTGACTAATTATTTGAATATGAATCAACAATGCAACACTGTGGCAAAACAAGGCAAATGCTTTGCATTGAGTCACATTAATAAGAATGTCACGTGTAAAAGAAATGAGATAATTATTCTGCTCTACTTCACTTGATAAGCCTCAGTTGGAGCTCTGCATGCTGTTGTGAACACCACATTAAAAAAAGAAATACATACTAATTGGAGAACTCAGAAGAGAACAACAAAATTGAGAAATGATTTGGAAAATAACCCTTATGTGTATGATTGTTCATAAACACATGAAGTGTCATTAAAATAGGAGCAATTACTCTTATTATCTTAATTCCGTACTAATACAGTGATTGACTACAGAAGAAATTGAAATGGGCAGTGCCAGGGACAGCATAGGTTATAGGCTGAAGTGCAGTATAGAAACAACACTTTCAGAACAAGAGGCCAGAGAACCTCTTGGCATCACCATCTGTGGAAACATTCCACACTAGCCTGGACAGTAAAACTGGCTGGAGGACAATTGATTTCATTCCCCAGATGTTTTTGAGGTTTCCAAACTTAGCTTCATGTCACATCAGAAAATATCAATATTCTCTGTAAAGGAAAAATGTTAAGAAAGTGGCACATTAACTAAAAATTTGCTGTTTGGAAAGATGTATTTAAAATATAATTTTCTATTTCATGCTGCAATTAAAGTGATTTGGAAAGGAAAAAAATCAAAGTGCTTTATCCTAAAGGGGACAAAATGGAGTATATCAACAACGTCCTCCAACATGAAAAGAAAATTAAAAAGAAATTGAAAGCATAATACTGTTAAATAATTTCAAGTTCAGTAGAACTTTATTTTAAAAATAAATAATACGCTTAGTGAGCCACACGTTCAGTAGGGAACGGTACCTCCCATTTTAAGACTTGTAAAATTATAGTACAACAAGAGAAACAAAGGAGTCTCCAAGAGCTGCTCTTGAAATTAGAAGGTACTTTTGGAGAAGGTACCATTTACCACTTTCAGTTTTTAACAATTAATTTCTAGTGTGTGTAAAATACCTGAGAAAGCACACAGATTTAGTATTTGTGCTGTGCTGTTGATAGAACAGGAGTATTTAACACACAACAGTGTTAGATCTCAGTAGTAAAACTTTCTGATTTAAAATCTCATTATGGCTTTCTACATTTGTGTAGAAAACCCATGATTTTTAAGAATATCCACTCTAAGCTACTAGAACAAACAGCGAGAGGGACAATATAGCTGCGCAATTCATGCACTGGGTGTTGGTTTTTGGCCCTCACATTTTATGCTGTATCTTCTTGTTTTCAGATTGCTGCATTAGCAAATTGCCCGTCAGTTCTCCAAGCGCAGCTCTCAGCCTTTGCAGCCCTGGGGATATCAGTAACACAAAGATTGCCCCTTCCAAGCTGCAATGACCTGCGCCCTACAGCTCTATCTATCACATAAAAATGTACTGCTTCACGATTGTCACTTTTCACAGCTCCATCTCAATATCTCTTTTCAGGTT
>NW_008592707.1:45738-47727 GCF_000691845.1 Merops nubicus
ACATAATTTTTCTTCTCTATGTGTGAAATTACATATCCAAGAACTGTGAAAAGAGAATCAGCAGGTTCCCAGTGTTGCTTCTCTGTGAGGAAGGAGAGTTAACTACCATCTAGGAAAGCAGGACAGGGCAATTGCTAAAGAAAAATAAAAATAAAGTCTATTAATATTTGTTCACATTTTTAAACACATCTGCTGTTATTCTCTTTAAGTAATTTGTTCTTAGACAAGAAAGCTCACAGACACTATGCATGTTAAGCAAATTTTGAAAACTATTACCAGAAATTAATTCCTGAAGTCTTAATTTCAAGAGTTTTTCCCAGAAAGATGATTTTAAGAATAGTGTTATCCAGGTAATTCAAAATTTTGTCTACTGCTTACTTGAAATGCTGGGGTCTGAACCCCGAGCCCTGAATTAAGGTTGCCATATGGGTGATTCCCACAGCCCTTCATACAGAGGTGGTGAGTTTGCCTTAGAGCTCCCTGCAGGGAGAGCCAGAAGGGAAATGAGCCCCAGGGGTCCCGCAGGGAGTTGACAAAGGTCAGGTGTCTGCTTGGGGATAAAAGCTGGGACCACTTGCAGGGAGTCAGGAGTGTCTGTCTGTGGAGTGCACTCCACAGAGCTTCCTGGTTCAGGGCAGACCTCCTGACTCTCCTGGAGCTGGGCCCTGCTCTGTTTAGGCCTTTGCAAACACGGGCGGATTGGGTGAGAGTTGCCATGTGGGCACCTTTCTCTTATGTGCTTAGCCTGCTGGTCTGGCTGTTTCCCATGCCAACTGTGGGCAACCTCAGGTCTCTGTTTGTACCACCTGTTGTGGGCCAAGTCACGTCCTTTGTGAGATCATTGGGGGTGGTGTCAGTTATGTACCAGCTGATTGATCTGTTTGCACCCCCAGCGATCATTCATGCAATGTCCTTCTTGTCTACAATACAGTCTGTGTATTGGTTCATCTTCCTGCTGGTGCTATCATTTTTGTTGGGCCTGGTCATTGGCAAAACATTACTGACAACCTACAGACTAAAAATTATTTCCCCAATAATTTCACAGGAGTATTTAAGAAAATATGGCAAGTTTACAAAAAAACTCAAAATAAAAGGTGAAATGCATTTACAGACAACTATTTTCATATTTCCTCTGCTCAGCAAGAGTAAATCAGGCTACATGCTATAGCCTCAGGACCATAGCTTTTTCTTCTAAATGTTATTGACTTAGGAAAAAGATAATTTATTCACCAAAATACAATCAACATGTTTTCAGTAACTTCAGTGTATGCTTCGCACAGTTATTTCTCCTGACATGTAAAAGAGAGGTCAGATGAGTGCATTGAGCATAGTGAAGGCATATGCAATCCCTTGTGGTGGCTTACAGTTATCTGGTGTGTGGGTTTTTTTCTTTTCCTCTTTGCTTTCAAATTGGAAAATGATCAGGGAAACTGGGGGTCAACTGATGCTTGTCTGAATAGGCAAAAGTGGAGTCCATGAGGTTATTCACAGCTCCCAGCAACGGAGCTACTTAGATATATTGTAGGTTGAGACATGCAGTCCATACATACATTTTCTCTCATACTTCCCCTTTACAAAAAAAACCCCAAACCCAAGCAAACCAATAAAGAAAAGGAGAATCAACATAAATTTATGGTTTACAGATATTTGTAAGTAAATTTACCTAATTTACAGTTAAGCAGAGAGGCGAGGCAGGTAGTCACTCAGAGAACTTTCCTTCCTGCTTGTAGAGCAGCAAATGAAATACAAGGGCATACTCATGGCATCTATCTCAAGTGCTTATAGAGAAGTAACAAAGCCAAAAAGACACGTTGTATATTCTTTTTGCTGCCATTAACGTAACTGAACAAATGGAAAACAAGGACAGGAGGCATCTTCTTACTGATGGCCAGCACTTGTTCTGGTGTGGTCTGTCTGAACATCTGAAGAAAGCAAAGGCTTACTCACAAAGGAGTACAGTGGAAATGGGGGTGACTATGCTCTTCTGAA
>NW_008592708.1:0-26007 GCF_000691845.1 Merops nubicus
CCATGAGCTTGTTGGCAAGCATCTGTCGCGATGGGTGTAAAGACAGCTTCCCTAATTTTTGCTGAGGTGACTTCACAGCCTTTGTAATGCTCTCACTGCTTCACTTTTGACTTCCTTCACCCTTCAAGAAGACACATGCCCAAATCCAGGGGCACAGAACAGCCAGAGTTGAGCCCAGCTGTTAGAAACAGCACAATGGGAATGCTGGAGAAAGATTCCCCCAGATCACACAAAACTGAGGGGACAGATTTGTGTGTGTATGAAAATGATTATGTATATTTGTATCAATCACTGTGCAAGTGTATGACCTTGAGAAACAAATTCCTAAGCTAAAAATCCAACCCTTCCCTGGGAACAATCACATCATTGCAAACATCAGGTCACCATTCCAATGAAGTTTTAGACTTTTACAGAAGGCCAGACTGAGGCAAAGGCAGCTGAACTGACCTAATTAACATATGTTGTCAGAAAAAGCATGCTTTTTTAAAAATTATTGTGTTTTATTTATTAAATCCTAGTCTGCAAAGAAAATGCACCACTTTTTGTAGCATATATGTGCCTCAGAAATACAAGTTTGTAATGTGTAAATGCATGTATGTACATATGTAACAGAGTCACATATACCCATTTATTATATATAATAAATCATCATGGTTATGGAAATATTGCAGCAATATTGGTTATTTTTCCTCTCACAGAAAGTTTACTAAAATATAAAGCAGTTGTTACTGCTGGGGAGATTATTTTTTACAAATTGTTTTTTACAGACAACACTGTTTTTAGAGAAAACACTCTAATTGTAAAAAAATAAATCAGGTTTTCTAACTCATAGAATTATTTTGATTAGAAGAGACCTTCAAATTCATCAAATCCAAAGTGAGGTATCCATGGAAATGTTTTATGTAAAGGGGAAATGAGTAAAGACCACTCTGGATTGACACAAAATATTCCAGAGCTATGAAACATTTTGTTCAACACCTTAAACTTGCACTTCACTGAGGGAAGTGTACAAGCTGAAGCACAGCATCATGCCTCACTAATCATGATGCACCCATAACCAATTAGATACTTATTAATTTAATGTTATAATTAAATTGCTTCTTACTGAGCTGTAAACAGCTGAATATAGCATGGCTTCTAAGGGTTATTTTTAAAACCATAAGCAGCATGACCATCATTTAAAAACGATGTAAATTGAAAGCACCCTCCTGGTCCACGTGTGTTTCAGTGGGTCAGGAGGTAATAAAGGGTCAGGACGTGGGACTGTTGGTTTTCAGTTGTCTCCAACTGATTAGCTCTGTGAAATACCCATAGCTCACTCCACATAGACACTTCACTGCTACTCAACCTGTGTTCTAGGCTAGAAGCTCTAGAGGGTGGATTATCTCCAGTACCTCTACAAGCTCACCAAGGTCTTGTTGACCAACCAAGCAACCATGGAAGCTGTGGCAAAGGCAGTTCTTGCCCTACCAGCCCTTCTCCAGGCCACTCCAATGTTGCTTCCAAGATGCTGCGACCGCTCCCCCATGCCACCTCCTGTGTTTTTGGCTCTCATCCCTCTCTTCCATTGTACCCCTCCAGGCCAGCTCAGTGCTCAGCCTCTGCTCAGCAGCTGTGTTCAGAGGCTGCCTTTCCATATTCATGTCAGACACATGAAGATCCTTCACCACAATGTTCCAGTGTCACCACTGCCTGCTGCCCACAGACAGAGGAGTCCAGAGATGGGCTACCACAAACACCATTTTCCAAGCCACAATAACAAGCAAACTTGTTATCATTTCCATTAAAGCCACTCAGAATCTGCAAACATTTGGCTTCCTGCCCTTGACAAGCAAATCTGGAGAGGAATGAATCAAAGTGCTGCAGGGACAAACCAACAAGGGTCAGAGTAAGGAGAAAGGACTCACCTCCTTTAGTCACTTTGCCATTTTAGCTGGTTTCAGTCGAGGAAGAGGGAAGAGATTTTTTGGATGCACTTTAACTCAGGTGTCGGTTCCAATATCTGGTGCTTGACTGTTCTGAAACAACAATTAAAATGTACCAGTTAAAATTACCTGCCTGAAACAAGATGAAATTACTACCATGGCAAACAGCTACGTACTCATTAAAAATCCCAGCAACACTGAAAGGCTTTCTGTCAGTGGTCTGCAGCAGGATTTTCCCTCAGTAGCCTGCACCACTCATTGCAAGAGAAAAGCACCAAAAAAAGAAGCATATTTGATTGTATCATGCTGTATTTGTGGTGCCACCTCATGTTTTACTCTCCTTGCATAACATGTGAAGGGTGGTTGTTCTTTTACACGAAGATACAAGCACTAGTTAGGTGTGATTGCTCCAGGGCATCTCCTGACTCTCTACCAGCTCATCTCTCCCCCAGTCTGATCCTTCCACAACTTCTCAGGTCCCATGGATGTCCTGCTGCCTGTCTGGCACAGCAGAGGAGGGTGGTGACCCACCCCCCAGCTGCACTCAGGGTGCTTCCCCACCAGCTTTCAACAGGCAGTGGGCAAAAATGAAGTGGCAAATCAATGCACGGTTAAATAGATGAATTTTTAAGATTATATAAACTGAAAATACTTATTTCAAGCCATTTTCTTTCTCTAGTAAATTATCTCTGTGTTTTTCCCTTCTTAGCTCTTACTGACACTAACAGAAATAGATGGCTTGCTGTGTGCTCTATATTTGAGCTCTATGAGTCACTTCACTATTTCAAGTTTTGTTTCTTATCACTTAAAGGTCTAGGCTATTTTCTTCTGTTTTCTTTGTGTGAAAAAAATTGTAAGTACACGCCAGAAAAAGCACAAATATTTTCTCTTTTAAGTTCAGTGAAGAGCTTAAATCAAACTTTTACAGAAAAGTGGATTAAAAGAGAAAAAAATAAATGCTTTGCTAGTACTTTGATACCAGCCTTAGATGATACTGAAGTATGAGCAGAACAACAACTTGTTCAACGTGCTGAAAAATCATGAGTTATTTTACTCTGCTGATGTTTATTCAGAGAAACACCTTTACACAGACCATGGTTAACTCTTGGGAGCTGGCTGGCAGAAAAAGCAACCAATAATTTTCAGAGCAAAAAACCTACAAATATTACACACTGATGTTTCTATAGGCAGAAGAGACCAACCCCACCAGAAAGTCTGATGTCCTCCTTCCCACAGCCTAGAAAACTTCCTTGAATGAACTCCTTTGGAAATGGGAATCACACCTTAGTAAAGCATCAAGCTTCGGGTTAAAGATTTTCCAAGTCATAAAATCCTAGAATGGTTTAGGTGGGAAGGGACCTTTCAAAGTCATCCAGTCCAACCCCTGCAGGGAGCAGGGACATCCCCAGCTAGAGCAGGGTGCTCAGAGTTGTGTCCAACCTCCCCTGGGATGGTTCCAGGGATGGGGCAACGACCACCTCTCTGGGCAGCCTGGGCCAGGGGTCACCACCCTAAATATAAAACATTTCTTCCTTAGCTCTAGTCTAAAACAACCTTCAAGTCTACCCTCTTCATCCCTTTTTCCTTTTGATCCTCCTTATTTGTGTATGTCCACTCACACCAGCCTCCTCTGCCCAATTCCTCAATTTTTTTATTTATCAGAAAGATATAACCAGAAAAGTTTTCAGAAGAGCAGGATGGAAGGTGCAGAATGACTTCTGCATGAGGGACACATGAAGAGGGCAAGACTTTTTGGTCTGTGAAAGAGAGAATGGAATCATGGAAGATGATGACAACATGACTGGCGCAGAGAGAGTTGGTTCCTAAAGCTGTTTTTATTCATTCTGCCCAATGCAAGAACTTGAGGGCATCAAATGAAGCTGGTTAAGAATTGCAGCCATCAAAAGAAGACACCAGGACAAAGGGAGGTGGCTCTCTCTGCACCATGAAGTTGCCCTGTGGGAATCACTGCCACAGGAGGTCGTGGACATCAAATCATGGCTTCAAGAGAGGTCTGGACAGATGTGGAAAAACTAAATCCCCTAAATTTAGCTAATCAGAAATGTTCAGGAACATCCAGCTCAGGAAGATTCAAAGTTCAATCAGGCTGTAGGCTAAGAGCACGTTTCCCATGTCCTTATTTTCTCTCTTTTGGTCTCTAATGCATGAAACTGGGACAAAAGGGTTTTGACCTTGACATTGCAGCCAACAGGCACCTGGTGTCCAGTTAAGGTCCATCCAATGTGGACAGCTGGAAAAAGGGCAGCAAAGAACAGAAAGAGAGAATAACCTGGAAGAGATGCTCAGGGAGACTGTGGCATCTCCAGCACTCAACTCTCAGCTGAACAAGCCTCTCAGCAACCTGATGTAATTTTGACATTAGCCTTGCTTGAGCAGGGGCTTCAATTAGATGACCACCTATAATTCCTATGTTTAGGAATTATCCAGCAATTCTGTAATTCCAGGGACTAGACTCTCATCAGATCTGTGCCACTCCTGGGCAGGACCCATTCACAGCGTGGCCATCAGCATTAAACTAAATTTGAATGCAAAAATGAAGGGCAGGTCTTCAAGTGGTTTTTCTACAGTAAGTCATTTGATTTCTCTCCTACACTCTCATCTTTACATTCCTGAGGTTCTGCTGTCACACACCACTTTTAATTAACAAAGATCCCCTGGGGAGGAGATGGATCAAATTTTTACCTCTTTTTTTCTTTCTCATGTTTCCCTCACTTCTCATTTTTTTTTTTTAATTAAGCAATTTGTAGTGAGAGCACATGACTGCCCATTTTTCTGGGAGCAATACCAGGATACTGTCCTGATTTAACAGTTCAAATCCTTACAATTAGAAGTATGTACTTAGAAGAGCTTTATAGATAGTGCACCCATTCACTGAGAGTGGCAAACAGCAGAGAACTTCAGATTTAGGAAGAGGCCTCTTCCAGAGCAGGAATTAGTGCTTATTAAACCACTAGCATCAAGAATTTAAGTTTTTAAGCACTAGGCAGGAACCTCATATTTGCTACCCACATCACAGCAAAACAATAATTCCAGAACTGAGGACTGTCAGCAAATGAACTCCTGAAAATTTAATTAGAACCATAGTGGTGCAGCAATAATGGGAATACCATAAAGCTTAGCAACGAGCACAAAACTCAGCCTACTTCCTATAAAGCCAGGACTAATATTACACACACTTATTCCACCTCATTTGTAAAATTAACAGCCTCCCTCAGACAATTAAAAACCACGCTGAGTGCTGAGCCACAGTAAATTACAAATATAATGAAGTAAATATTAAAAAAGCCCAAGTCTCCACTTCAGCAGGCTGCCAATTCAGCTCATCCAAGCACAGCAAATATTAATGCAATACTTCAGTGTCTACAGCTCAGCTCCTGAGCTGCAGCAGGGAGAACACAGGAGGATTTTGTCCATGGGCAGAACACTCGCTTCCCCCAAGACAAGCAAAGCACCACGTTAGCAGGAATAAGCTGCTCCTAACTTCCAGCACCCTGCTGGGGAAGTTGAGCACTTCTAGCCTGATTGGATTTGGTCCAATTACAGCCACAGTCCTCTGACTGACTTCACACTAACCTGACAAGAAGCCAACCTGAAGCTCTTTAATGATAAAGGATTAAAATCGATGCGGGCTAAAGGGCTCTGCAAAGTGGGACTTTTAATTCTGCTGCTTTAGGAAGTCTCTAGACAATCCCAACTGTCTTTCCCTTGTTGCTGCATCCAAAGTGGAAATAATTCATGCTTTGAAAAAACCTTCTGATTTCAGGAGCTAGCACAGCAATGAGAAGAAGTTTAAAATTCTGCATCAGTGTGAACTTCAGCTAAGTGCTATGCAAGAAATGAAAAGTGCCTGAAATTCTGCTGACAGCACATGTCACTTGCCAAGGAAGCACACTAGAGCTGATACGTGCTGCTAGCTGTTTACAAGCTCCCAGAGAAAGGATTAAATGCAATTTAATTCATTCCAACATAAAGATGTATTTATACCCCTCCACAGCAGCGTGTGACTGGCAGACGTTTCACTGTCTCACAGCAGTTGCATTATTCTCAGCCCAACCTCATCCATATTAATCACTTTTGAAACCCAGTGATAAGTCTGCACATGACAGAAAGGCAAAAGCCCAAGTGGAGGCTTTCCCCCC
This sequence comes from Merops nubicus, assembly GCF_000691845.1. Taxonomy (NCBI): domain Eukaryota; kingdom Metazoa; phylum Chordata; class Aves; order Coraciiformes; family Meropidae; genus Merops; species Merops nubicus. Next base: position 6,086 of record NW_008592708.1, read on the forward strand.
ACGTCAATCCACAGGAGGAATAAAATATTCCCTATGAAATATTCCTGCATCAGCACCAGTGGGAAGTTCTGCAGCCTCTTCGGGTTGGAAGTAAATGGTTTGAATTTGCTCTTCGTTTTAAGTGAATCAGTTACATAAAACTGACATTTCCAAAGCTATTTTGCAGTAAGGAGAGGCTTCCACAGCTGCCCACCAAAGGTTGCCCTGCTGTGAGGCTTCTTCATGGTATGTGCATGAAGGACTTGGATTTAGGTTAGAAATTAGGAAGAAGTTCTTCACTCTGAGGGGGGTGAGACCCTGGCCCAGGTTGCCCAGGGAAGCTGTGGATGCTCCATCCCTGGAGGTGTTCAAGACCAGGTTGGATGGGGCTCTGAGCACCCTGCTCTAGTGGGAGGTGTCCCTGCTGAGGCAACAGAGTTGAAACTAGATGGTCTTGAAGGTCCCTTCCATCCCAAACCATTCGATGAGTCTAACTTGGCTCAAAAGCAGGCAGAAAACTAAACCAGAGGAAAATTAAGGAGAAAAAAAAAATAAAATTTAAAACCACACAGTCTTCTGTGTCCACCCCCACCCTGAGATGTGTAAGTATTTTCAACAGGAGTAGTTAGAAAGCACAACACTAACAACTGTCCTACAGGATGACAGAGGAAGCAAAAAAATCTGAGCACTACAAGTGAGAGAGCAAGAAAAGAGAGGCCCCAGGCATCAGCTCACTCTCACTTCTGGGGCTATGTAGAGAAGTAAATATGTCAGTAACACTGCAAAAATTATGGTTTTAAACCACAAGTTCTCATCCTTTTCTTCCTCAAAATAGTATTACAGCAGTAAAAACACAAAACAAACCCCAAGGTGTACTTTTTTTTCCAAAGTATCTTTCAGAATCTGCAGAATTTTAAGCAGGTCCAGCTCATGTTTGCATTGTATGGAGTCCTACTCTGTCCATCACTGAAATTCCCTTTACCTTGAAATGCAAAAATAATGTTTTCAGCCTTTTTTTCCTGAGGCATTTGAGCAGTTTTTGATCCTGAAGGTGTTAAAAACCTGCAGCCAGCTGCAAACAGGCCACAGAACTCCACTTGTGCAGCACAACCAGGAATCTGCAAAGGGGGGATACTGGGATAATCTGGTCACAATTCTCCCCAAGCTTACATTTCTCATAACACAAACCAATCCATGGAACACACCAGCTTACAACATATTTAAGAGCACTTTTATTTCTTTTTACCATTTCCTTGTGAGAAAATGTCCTATTTCTTTTCTTTCACCTGGTCCATGTTGAAGCCAAAGCAAACCCTCAGTGTGGATATAAGTCAAGAGGTTACCCCTGCAAATTGTCATGCTCAAAACCTCTGGCTTGGTGCTGGTTTTCTCACACAACATGGAATGATTTCTATTCAGCAATCACCCATTGGCTGTACTTTAACTCAAGCCTCTGAACCTGCCAAACAGGGCCCTGGATGCTGCACTGCATGTGGGAGAGAAAATAAAAAGCTGTCAACAGCAACTTCATTATCCTTCTGTCATTCTGCAGTGGGTGGTCAAAGGGAGAATGTTTACTCCTCCATGAGCTCCCACCAAACTGAAGTGTCTTAGTCAAGGCTCAGTAAGGACCGCGTGTGGAATTCTGCACAATTAGACTTTCCTTTTGCAGAGAAATTGCCTTTTTTTGTTGTTGTTTTTTTTGAAGTCAGGGTAAGCCATTTATTTTCCCACCTTGGCAAGTTCATACGACCTTTCCCATAGAGCTGATTCATGTCTACAAAACCACCTCCTCTGTCACCAGCAGAAATCCTGGTGAGTGCTGGTATCTGTGTTCCTGGTGCATGTTCAAGCAAGTTAAAAATTATAGTACATCAGGTTTTACTTATCAGCTATAAATGACAGTTTATTGTTCTGCTTTTAAAAAGGCAGCAGGTAACACTGCCAGCTGTGCCCTAGCAAAGATTTTTCTCTATTTTGTGTTAATAAGAGACAACAAGACAAAGTTATGGAGTAATGAACATGGTACCTTAGTCACAGGAGTTTGCTGCTGACCCATCCCTGCTGTCAAAGCAGAAGCACAGGTTGGAGTATAGAAGCACAGAATCATTTGGGTTGGAAAAGACCTTTAAGATCATTTAAGACCTTTAAGATTTAAGATCATCACCTAACTCTACCACTGCTAAACCACATCCCTAAGCACCACATCTACCCAGCTATTGAATACAGCCAGGGGTGGAGATTCAACCACTGCCCTGGGCAGCCTGGTCCAGGGCTTGACAACCTTTTCAGTGAAGAATTTTTTCGTAGTGTCCAACCTAAACCTCCCCTGGTGCAACTTGAATCCAGTTCCTCTTGTCCTGTCCCTTGTTCCTTGGGAGAAGAGAGTGACACTCACACTTTATGGAGGTCTTGAAAAACCCCACACAGTATAATCAGCTTTATTATATCTATCCACACAATTGCTGGTTTTCAATTACATTCTACTGTGAGAAAATGGGAAAAAAAGTCACCTAATCAGAACTTTGTTGTACCCATCTTTGATTACAGGCTCCACAGTGTACCAGTGTGCAAAAGGATTGTACAAGGACAAAGAAAGAATACAACTCCCCTAACTGCCTGCTGGTTTTGCTTAATTAGTTTATTAACTGCTTGATTAGCTAGTTTGTGCAGTACTTAGGAAACGTAAAGCAGTAATAAGTGTTAATTAATCATATTATTCATGTAGCATTCAGCTACAGCTGCAAATTGTACAGATGTAACAAAAAGATGGGGACAGGATAATGGGGAGGAAAGCAGCTGACACTGCTGGGGAACTGGAGTTCCTCAGGAAAGCCAGAGCTGGGAGGCAGAGGCAGCAAAGAGGAGCTGCAGAGATCCTGCTGCAGGGGGAGGGATGGGAGCAAGGGAGGAGGTGAAGGAATGGTGCTAAAAAAGCTGCCCAGCTGCTTGTGTTAAGGAGAAAATATTGTGGGAAAGCAGCAGGACAGCAAAGAAAAATGACAAGTTTCACTGAGTTACAAATGAGAGGTAATAATTTCCACATTCAGTGTGACAGAATCCTCCTCAAGCTCTGGGGGATGCTGTCTGGGACCAGTGCATGAACTGGGTGCTGCAGCAGTTCCTGCAGGAAGGTTGGAGGCAGAAAGATGCTCCCACTGGCACCTTCTGATGGCCCCATGACCCTCTTCTAACTGGAACAGCAACTTCTGCTGACTCAAGAGCTGAGTGACAAAGGGCAGACAGCATTTAGCACTTTTTCCAAGTCCCAAATGACACAGAAATGGATGGAGCAAAGGGAACAGAGCACTAGTGGTGGTGAAGAAGCAGGAGAAAGGGTCTAGGGGTAGGAAACACACAGAAGAGAAAGAGCCACTGCTACCAGAATGTTCACTGGAGTTCTAAAAAAGCACCTGCAAAGGATGAGAAGAAACTTCACATCATTTATGCCCGAGGTCAAAGACTTGACAGTGAACTTCCAAAGAAAGAAAGGGCAAAAACTGTTCCAGAAGTGAAAAAAAGAGTCATGGCAGAAGTGTTTTATATGATTGGACTTGATGGTCTTAAAGGTCTTTTGCCACTGAAATGATCCTGTGATTCTAAAGTCAAATAATGAAGAATAATAAGGGTTTAAATGTACAGCTAGATATTCAGAGGTTAAAAAAAACCCTAATAGAACCAAAGAGGAAAAATCTAATTAATATAGTCATCCTCACCAAGAAGAATATTCACAAACTTAAATACCATTCTTTCCACAATATCAAAAATTTTCCATATGATACTAAGGAAAGACTTAATACAATTTCATGGAGAGGTGGATTTATGTTATTTTTTCATTGATTTATTTTCCTCAGCCTTCTAGGATACATAAAACAGCCTGCAGAGATGATGTAGCAGCACAACATAAGGGTGGGGTTTTGTTTGGGATTGGTTTTTTTGGTTGGTTGGTTTGTTTTTGGTTTGTTTTGGTTTTGTTGTTTGTTTGGTTTTTCTTTTTTTTAATGTTGCCTTAAACATAGAGAAAGCTGAAAAATCTGATAGCTGCAAATCTCAAGAGATAAAGAAGCCCAAATAATTTTGCAACATCATTGTTGAATTTGTCTAATAACACACAAACAGTCCAGAGTTCATTGGCAATTTTCACTTAATTTGTTCTGACACATTAATAACCTTCCTGTACATCAGTTTTGTGATTGTGTCCTCCTGACTCTTCCTTTCATTAGTTTGGGGAATGAGCATTATTTTCATTATTAATGAAATTCTCGTTAAGATCTGGTGCTAAGGCAAACGAGGCTGAACCTCCTCAGCTGCTCTGGATTTTATACTGCTTGTCACAATAATGGGCAAGTAGCAAGAGCTTTATTACTCTGGAAGGCATCATGAGAACCCTCTTTCCATCACAATTACATCTCAATTAAAGCTCTGTTTTATTCCAGTTGGCACCTTTCTGCAGTTATTGAAAGTTTCACAAATAATTGTAACTCTATGTCTGAGGGAAAGAAAAAAAAGACAGTTTTAACTTATTTTTTTTTTCCCCTCTACCATCTCTACCAGATTTTGTTATTTTGACCTTTGGATTTTATTTATTTATTTCTGTTTTGTTCTATTTCTTTTTTTCCTCTTCTGGAGATTTTCAAAACCCCCCTGGATGTGACCCTGGGCAATTTTTTTTTCCCCCTCTACCAGATTTTGTTATTTTGACTTTTGGATTTATTTTTTTTATTTATTTCTGTTTTGTTCCATTTCTTTTTTTTTTCCCCTGTTCTGGAGACTTTCAAAATCCCCCTGGATGTGATCCTGGGCAACCTGCTGTAGTTGAACCTGATTTAGCATCAGGGTTGGATGAGATGATCTCCAGAAGTCCCTTCCCACCCCCACCATGCTGGGATTCTGTTACCTGAACACAACCACCTACATGTACTAAAATCTGACCACGTGGGGCATGAACTGATCATTGATGTGCAAAGTGACACACAAATTGCTCAGCTATGCACCTTGTGCATTTATGTGTCCCTACACAAACAACCAAACGAGTTGGAGCATCTTTTCCTACCACGTTTACACAGGAACAGCTGATTTTTAGTGTCTCTGGGCTGGTGAATCTCATGGAAGTCCCATAAAATGCAGAAAACAGCTCTGACAGATGAAACTTCATGAGATGAAACCAGTCTCAGAACATTAGCAAGCTGTTTCTTCAGATGGCTCTTGGCTTTTTCATTTTTTTTTTAATAGTTACCCATTTATTGTGATAGAGAAATGAAGTCTTTATATGAGAAAATTCCTTTCATCAAATTCTGTGAAGGAGAACAGGTAATTGCTGGTTTAATTACCCCAACTTACACTCCTTCACTCTCTAGAAAAAGTTATTCTCCTGTTTGGAACTTCCTTGCTGCTGAGTTCTTAGGTTCTCTTTTTGGTAACTATGTTTGTCTAAAATCCTGCTGTTCAAAATGCAGTCATATTATTTCCATGGCTTATTCAGAGATGGATCATTCAGAAGTTTTTCTTGTTTTTTAAGATGAGCTCTTGAGGAAGTGATTAATAAATGCACTGGAAAACACAATAGATGCCTCTGGCACTGTCTCCATCTAATGCTGGCTGAATGAACATGTTCATGTTGTTCTTCTGTGGTCTGAACTGTTGATTTGTGGCATTGGCTTCTGTCTGCTGGACTGCAGGAGATGACACTGATGACAGATGCTTCCAGCCCAGGACACTGATGACAAAATTCCCAAGCAGTACAATGCAAGTGGCTCCAGCACTTGAGGGACTTCCTGTTGTAGCATCAGCTTGTAACACCATCAAAGGTGCCTATTTGCTTCCTTTTGGCAAATATATTTTGTGTGACTTCCTTGACAAACCCTGACTGAGTGTTTAGCAGCTGACTGTCATGCAGAGTCCATCACTCAATGATTACTTCCACTGAGCACTCAAAACTGTGGCACACTGTAGACACAGTTGGAGAGGTAAAACTTCACTCAAAATGGTAAATTCCATCCATAAAACCCAGCCTGTAAAGTGCAAAGTGATCTTCAGATGGGAGGAACCTTCATTGAAACTGGCCTTGACTCCTCCCCTGAAATTCCTCTAATCAGAAAGTTAAAAACCAGAGTGAGGAGTCAAGTGCAAAGACTTGAAGAAGCAAAAGCTTGTTGTGAAAATTCAGATCATCACTTTGAATGCTGAATGAATTATATGAAGAGGTTGTGAATGAGACTCCTGGCCCCAAGTGATGGACTTTGGTATTTTAAAGTCTTCTGGCAGCATTATAAATGAGTAAAGGTTTCCACAAAAGAAGATGTGATACCTCTTCTTTTCAAATAATGTTAGCAGGAAAACAAAACAACTTTGAAGAAAGAAAGCCTTGATTTTTCTTGCAACTACAGAGAGAACTGGCTTCCATCCAAGCAAGAAGTATGATTTGATGGGGTTTTAAATAGTTTCCTTGCATTTTTCTGAGTAGCCTGTGGCACTAAAGCTGGGAGTCTGATTTTGCATTTGCCACCAGAATGAGTCACAGCTAAAGATGTGTAAGGCACTGCTTGTATAAGACATAGTATCATGACATCACTGGGCATAATTTGCTTTCATTGTAGATTATTCTTATAAAGACATAGTTATTACAATTGCATAAAACCTCGTAAACCTGAATTTCAAACTACTTTGCTTTTATCTGATTTTTTTTTTTTTTCATTAAATGGCTAATAAAAATTATTAGCCTTGTCTGAATATCTTCTGGCTTTCTGTAAAGGCAGATTTTTCAGCTGAAGTTCTGACCAATCTTGTCAAACCTCTACAGCAGTGTTTAGAAGGTGACTGTACATGTGCCTACTCTTCTGCTGATTATAACCCCTGCCAAAACACACACACCAGGACAAGAAACAGACACCAGATCTCCCAGCATCCTGCTTATTGAACTCACACAAATCCTCCTACACATTGCTCAGAATTGCTGTCGTGCAGGATCTTTCCTGAATCCCAGTATCAATAAGAGTGATATGCTAAGGTTGGCCAAGCCAATTAAAGCTGTAGAGCAACCCATGTGATTTATCATGGGATAGCAACCAGACTTCCTTTCCTTACAAGCCCGTTACCCACAGTTGTGCCCCAACAACAACATTTTCCTCTTATCTGGGAAGAACGTTGATTTCCTGCATGATAATTCTCAGGAAAGCTGTTTTGTAGTAATTCCTCCACACAGTCTGACCAGCAGCCAGAAGACCCTGGTGCCACAGCCACAACAGACATCAAAACCAGGCAAGTCAAAGAAGATCCAAGCCATAGAGCTGCCACCATCTGCCTTGGAGTAGATCTTCTCCCTCAGTTCTCACAGATCCAGCTAAGGTAACAGAGCAGATTGAACTACTGATGTACAGCCAAGCTACACCCACCCATGCCAGTCATTATCCTTCCCACCTCTGATTTCCTTATTATCAAAATTAAAATCTCTTTCTGTAGTTAAATTTTTCCCCAATACTTTCTTCCATTTTGAAAGCCAAAAAAAAAAGATAGAGTTGACAAGTTTCAACTTGTGCTAGCCAGAAAACTGCTGAAAACCACTCAGGAGCTTGAGATCATAAACACTGGAACACAGAAATGCTGGTGGACAAAGGATTTGGCATATAAAATACTGAACTGGTATCATACTTGGCTTGAAAGCAACCCATTAATGTGTCATTCCATAGAAAATTCCTGGACAGCCTGTTCCAGGGCTTGAATCAAGTTAGAAGGTACAGAACCAACCTGAAGTATCCCAACTCAAATATCACTATAAATTCCTTTTTTTTTGGGTCACTCATTATGTAAAATAGCATTTGTTTCAATTTTTTGGAAGCACAAAACTATTAGCACTTGGCCTTTTTTATTTACCCACCCAGTTAAACACCAATTCTCTGAAATTTGATGACATTGCAGTACCCTTATGTCCTCTACATCCTACAGAGCATCTGCACCACCTGCCTTTCTCCAAAATACAGCCATTTCCACTCTAGAAGAGGTTCCTCTGCACTCCATTTTAACCATCCTTTTAGTACTTAGTTATTTACATGCACACACTTGAATTCACAATGCCTCTGAACTTAAAAAAATCTGGATATTAGGAAAAACCACACTGCATTTTCCCCATGCAGGGTTATATAGACAGTGGTCACTTCTTTAATCTCACATTACCAAGCTCCTCAGACTCAAAGTTTGTGTCACATCAGAGGGGACACATTTCTGCAGGGAAGGATGATTAATATTTTTCCTGCTTTCCTCTCTCCCAGGATGCTTACATGGCCACGATTTGCAAATAAATAAGCTACATCATTTAATTAGACAATTACTTCCTACAAAGGCCAGCCAGCCACACACGGAGGAGGTCAGAAATTCTAACCTGATGGGTTACAAAACAATTCCAGACCCATTTTACCTCCCTGTGACTACCCAGAGAGCTCTGCAGTGCCCACTGCTGTCTCTGCATCTTCATCAGAGAAATTCTGGGTTTGGGGAATGGGACAGGTCACAGCTCTATAAGGATTCTTTTAATGATTGCATTTCTTTTACAGTTCTCCACAGTGGGACTGTATTTTTTTTTCCCCTTATACAAGGCCTAAAACAATATCTCTTTGACTTCTGATTGAGCCTCCTGCATAAAGCAGCACCATAGGAGGAGCAGGAGTCTGTTTGGATAGTAATGCATGAATGAAACAAACCCCCAATTCACAGTATAGGCCCAGGAGAAAAGAAAGGCAGCTAAAGAGAGGAGAGAATGCCACTGAAGCAGGAGCTGCTTTAGCTCCAGATGCAGCTGAGCTCCCTCAACAGAGCTCACTTTGACTGCAGGATGAAGGGAAGGGTGAGAAATGGAAATCAGTCCAGCCTGGGTCACATTGGGGGGATCATTTGTCAGATGTGGTTTCATTTTGCTTGGCACGACCAAGGTGCAAAGGCCCTTGGTGGGTTTTCACACAGATAATGGGGTGTGTGTGTTTCAGATTAAAATTAATTTCACCCAAAAAGGTCAGGAAAAATTGTATCATTCGACCAAATCAATACTTCAGAGACTATTTTGCCAAATATTTTTTTTCAGGCTCCACAGAGCAGTACTCAGGGAGTTCTAAGAAAGAGAATCCCCCTCTGATTTTTAAAGCTACATGGGGCATAATAAATGGGCAGCCTGAAGAGGGCATGGACTAGAGGAAACTCTTTGCCACTGAGAAGAGGGTGTGAAACTTTCCCTAAGTTAACTTCACTCACAGAAGAGATGAGAAGTTTAAGGGAATAAGTTTTTACCGAGTCTTCATCATCTCAGTACTAAACCTAGATGCCAGACTTGCAAAAAATCTAGAAAGGCAGGTGCAAGACCAGCAGGATGAGATGTTCAGAGGTACCAAAGGAGAGAAAATGATCAAATAATCAAAGTTCCACTTGATTTTGCTGCTCTATTTGAACGCCTACAAAAGAGTTTCCTTTGATCTCTTCTCACCACTTTCTCGGTAGCTTAATAAAACCCACCAGATGATTTGTCTCATTATGTGATACCTCTCCAGGAACAAATGCAAATTCTTCCTCTTCCCCTAAGAAAAGGAATCTTTCAAAATCTCCTCACTATTGTTCTAGTACCCACCTGTCTGCATAGGTTTGCAAAGCCTGTTCTCATGCAGATGCCCTAAATTCTCAACAAACATTAACACCTACCTACCATCTCCCTCCTAGCCCTAGTTATTCCAGGAGAAAAGGAGAATACTGTTGTGGAAAAACCCACGAGTGACTTTTTACTTTGTCCTGTTGTACAGCACAATATCAGACATTTTAGGTGCTTTGTCCTGAGCATCACTCACCTTCAGGAACACCACACTCCATAGCTCAAATGCCACATTTCCAACCTCCACCTCCCTCACTCCAACCTTCCAGTTGGAAAGCAACTCTATTTTGCCTTCCAAAAACATTTACTTATCGACAGAGCAAGTCACTTACTGTTATCTGACAGAGAATGAAGAGGTTTTATGATTTCTAGATGAAACCACAGCCAAAAAGAGTCACAAAGTGCAGACACATGTGGAGCAGTGTTGCCCAAAGCAAGGGCATGGGCTGGTTTGAATCCTGCAGCTGCCCGTGTGTGCCATCTGCTCTCCTCTACAAATATTGCCTCCTCACACACAAAAAACACCCAAAGCTGAATTAATTCCATAGAATATTCTCCCCCTCTTTGTTTTGCCAGTTTATACACAGTCTAACACGTCAATATGAGTGCTGAATCCTGAAGCTGCCCCTGCGTGCCATCTGCTCTGCAAATATTGCCTCCTTACACACAAAAACCACCCAAAGCTGAATTAATTTCATAGAATATTCTCCCCCTCTTTGTTTTGCCAGTTTATACACAGTCTAACACGTCAATATGAGTGCTGAGGATGGCACAGACCCCAGCCCAAGCTTTGTGCTGTGGTACAGACCTCTTTTTAGAGGCAGCAAGAGGAGTGGTGGAGAGGGATGGAATGGCAACATATAACTGCCTTAAAATAGGGCTTTAGGAGAAAGGGTGGAAAGAAAAGGAGTCACTGTGGAGTTTGATACCAGGAATTCAATCAAACAACCCACGAAAATCCAGTTTAGCCCCAGAGATAAGAGCCTTGCTTATAGTATTGCTTATCAGCAGAAAATAACCTCAAGTTTAGGGTGAGCCAGTATTTACAGACCTGCTTAAGTGCAGCTTGCCAGAACCTTGCTGCTGCTTTTATCTGGATGGCAATCGGTGCCAGAGGCTGCAGCAACAGCCAGGCATTTCTGAGCTGGTTGGGATACAACAAGCAGCTTGGTCCCAGGAATGCAAGGTACAGGAGACAGGCTGTGCCCAGAGCTCCAGGCTCATAACCTTGGTGGCAGTGTTTAAGCAGCTGAAGAAATAACTATACTGGGGATGGACCAGTTGGATCACTTTTAGTGGAAAGAGCCCTGGAAAATGCTAAGCACTCCACCATTGCCAAGGGTAACAGGAAACAGCCTGCTCAGAACCAGGCAGGATAATGGGAAATTCTTTATTAAAAAAGATGCTTTAAGTCATGAGCTAGAGTCAGGTGTGAGCAGCAGAGGATGGACTAGGAGAATTTTTCCCCAAATTGTGAGTTCTTTAGGATGTGCCACACACACAGAATCATAGAATTGTCTGTTGGAAAAGACCTTTAAGTCCAACCATTAACTCTATCACTGCCAAGCCCACCACTGAGCCACGTCTCTAAGCACCTCATTTACATATCTTTTAAATACCTACAGGGATGGTGACTCCACTGCCTCCCTGGGCAGCATGTTCCAAGGCTTAACAACCCTCTGAGTGAAGAAGTCTTTCCTAAGATCCAGCCTAAACCTCCCCTGGCACAACTTGAGGCCACATCCCACATCACCCCACAAGGATCCTCCTCCATACACCTATACCTACTCATCAACAACACAGGAAAAAGACCAAACCTCCCCCAGATATGGTCTGCAGAAGGTATGGGGGGAAAAAGCTTGGTAAACCTACATCAGCCATGTACCAGAAAGTGTATTCCCAAGAGGGTCTGTGGAGTAAGAAGCCATCTGGGGCAGGACCTGCTCACTCAGCTGTACCCATCTGCCATCTTCCTGCAAGCTCAGCCCAAAGACCACCAGATCTCTCTCCCTTCCCCCAGCAAAGGAAGGCATCAGAGGAATGTTCAGATGAACAGTTGGAAGCCTTTCTATCCCCACCATGCAACAGTTGTTCCCCACCTAGGAGCACCATGGAATACACCACTCCAGCAGTAACAAGGAGGCTGAAGAGCTTCTCCACCTGCAGCTTCCCCTCCCTTCCTCTTCAACTCACCAACCTGACTGCACCTGTAGCCACTCCCTAATCCTACTCAACCAAACTGCATTTAGCTTGAACTTCTCTCTCTTTATTATTTCTTTTATTATTCACTTTGTTTCTGAAACAGGCTTTTTTTGAGGGAACAAGGCTGGGGAGCAGCCAAGCTCCATCAGCACGTTGGACTGGATGTTATTAAGCATCATCCCCACCACACACTCTTCTGGATGACAAAGGAAAGCTGTTCTATCAGAAAAAAAAGGATTAGCTACTTGTAAGATAAAACAAAAAGCAATTAGAGATAACGTGATCTCTCATCTAAAGGTCTTCTAGACACTGAATTTCTGAAATAAAAGCACCTCAATTTGTTGCCTCTTCCAGTCCTTTGAAGAGGCCCTTTGAAATCCTGTGCTATTTTTTTTCATTGTCTTAAACAAGTGCAACATTTTACAAAGGCTTAACAAGCTTACAGTGGACCAAAGCAAAAATGGGTAATTTATCATTTATAAAGGGGATGATTCACAGTCTCTTAGCTTTTTTTAACACTTTGGTTCTCTTGCACATTGGATTGAAAACAACATCCTTAATTCAAATTATCTTCCCATCACAAAGAGAAGCTTTCTCATCTCTGTTATTCATCTATTTAAACCCAGTGTCACTTTTACAGAAAATGTTTTATCTGCTGTTTCAAAAAATATACTAAAAATGTAACTATGAACCTTAAAATTATCACTTCATAATTGCCTGCACTGCTCCTGTTGGAATAACATACCTGCAACAAGTCATGGAAGGATACAGATATAAATACATCATGATCTCATAAATGGAACTTCTGGAGATATTTAATGAAAATCATATTCTCCAGACTTTATAAAATTAGTAAAGTTGTTTTTTCTGACCATTTTGAAGTGTTTGTTTTCTCCTGAGTTGTATCTCCAGCCAAGAGATGGCTGCTACTTGCAAATAAATTGTCTTCTAGAGAAAAATAGTTGGTTAAACACCTTTTAAAAGCTACAGTTGTTTTTGCACTTTATGGTCTCCAGCTGAAGGTGTATGAGAAGCCAAGGAAATTCATAAGAACCCCCTCAAAAGTAGGGAGAAATTTAGTTTCCTTATATCATGGCTGAATTGCCTATCTATGAAATCAAAAGCTGACACAACCACCAGTGCAAATGTAGCTATTCTTGAGCTCCCTTTTAACTGAGCCAATGAAACCAAATGCTCACTCCAAGGAAACAGTAATAATTTCCTAAAAATTAAATGGAAACCAGTCTTACCTTGAGTAACATCTGAATTTGAAGTTATAAGGACCCTGACAAGACTGGAACATCCTTAGTGTGAGAAAAGAAAGACAAACTTCCCACACCCCAACATGGATGCTGAGCTCAAAAGGCCTCTGCAATAGATTATCACAGCTTTTTAATTATTTACTTATCTAATTATCTAATTGATTTGGGGAGACAACCTCCTCCTTGGGCCAGTTTTAAAGAGATTTGTCCTTGAAAGGGCAAACTCTGGGCTGCTGGAGGGAACAAGGGCTACTGTAGATGGATGGGAAGGAGCATATCCTTCCACAGAGCTTTTGTTTGTGGAGAAACTGTGGGAAAATTGCCCAGTGCAAAGATGATATGCTCCAGTCTGTCCTATTTTAAAGCTTTATAAAGACAGCAACTCGAAGGACTGTTGCTTATAGCAACAAATATAAGATAGTACAGATGGAGAGGGGAAGAAACATTACTGCAAACCCATCTTTGTGCTCAGCAAATTTACACCTCTGAGAGCGTGTTGGGCTTTGATAAGGGAGGAAAAGGCCAAACATGGATGCTGCAGAAATGAGGAGTGCACCCATCAGTGTTTATATACCCAAAGTCACCCTCAGGAAGCCTCCTGGGGCTTCCACACAGGCCCTTATCTCTCTAAAGTGTGTCTCAAGCCTGTGAGCTGATAAGGCAAATTTGATTTAAACGGACAGCAAATAAACTTGCTGTCAACTAATTAGCTTTTTAGGGTTTCCTTTTAGTCAGAGAGAAATATTTCCCAGCACAGAGTACTGAACATGACCAAGGAAAAGTGTTGTGACAAAGGGTCAGGCTTGAGTAAAACCAGAGCAAGCTGAAGGGCTGGGCTTGTGCCAGTGGGTTTGGCTGGCAGAAAACAACACAATATATAAGAACTCCAAAATCATTCCCTAATCAAACATGAACTTTCAGTGATGGCACAAACATGTTTCCATTTGATCTGGCCCATTGCTGGTTCATGGTGAACTCACCCCCCAGCACTCCCAGGTCCTCCTCTGCAGAGCTGCCCCCCAGCAGGTCACCCCTCCCCTGTCCTGGTGCAGGGGGTTCCTCCTCCCCCCTTGTTGAACTTCATGAGGTTCTCCTCTGCCAAGCTCTCCAGCCTGTCTAGGCTCTGAAGTGAAGACTGGTTTGAAGAAGCATTTAGGACCCCCCCTGACTTTGAGTGCTATTTGGAATGATTTCTATACTGATGTACATCCAGTATCCCCTTTGCAGCAGGTCACCACGTCACCATCACCACCAGATTTGTAGGGGACTAGTCAGGATGCTGCAGCTGAGTCCTGCTTTGGACTGGGAAAGGCCATCAGACATGGGGGTGCATGTGCCTTCTCCTCACAGCTTTCACTTGGCACAGACCCCTCAAAGGAGAAATGGGAATAAACCCCAAGCTTGCCCCTGGCATAGTGACATCCTTGCTGGAGGAAGGAGAAAGATCATTTCAATCTCTGATTCCAAGTAATTCTCCTTGGTGTAAACCAGCATTTTGTTGGATGACTAAACTCATAGTTGGAGAAGAAAATTCCATGTGAATTTTCTGTGGAGGATCTTTATCATTTATCCACTTCAGCAAGATTCTATCTTATTCTGCAGCTCAGCAGCTTCAAAATAATTGTCTTCTCTCCATTCAGTTGGAATTTTTGGATGGCACTGTTATTGTGACAGGATGTGGAGTTTTCAGTATGAATAGAGTCTTTTGTTAAAGTTTATATCAAATAATTCAGGAGCCAGCTGCTCTATAAATAATATCAAACCATCTTCACCATCTGAAAGACCAAGGAATCTAATATTGGTCTTGTGGTTTCATCTCAGAGACCTTTATTCACCTCTGAAAGGCTACTGGCAGTTTGAGATAAAGAGTCTATTTTCTAGTCCTCCTCTTACAGAGTGTTTCCATCTTTCAGGGCTTTGGTGTGCACCACTCCTCTCCAAGTTTCCACGTGTGATAAATGTAAATCCATTACCATCCAAAATCCATTTACCACCCAAAGCCAGCACAGCACACGTGCACATTAAAAAGTTCTGATAATCTATTTCATCATTAAATTGCTGAAATGGCTCTTTTCAGGCTTCAGCCACAGGAGAATGGCTGAACAACCATAGAAAAAAAAAAAATTTGTTTTATATAAAATAGTTTTTTCCTATTTTATAGAAAATATATTTGGTTTCACCAAATTCTTGGGCCAGGTTTTGCTTCTCCCATTACCTTTCAATCTGTTAGAGGCCAGAGCTGAGGTGAAACATCTGAACAAACCATCAGACTTTGCCTAATGCTCCAAAGTGACAGATATCACAGTGAAGTCACGTCATACAAGAGGCTCAAGACAAGCATTGCACTTGCTGTGACAAAAAAAAATTGCCTGCCAAGGAAGACAAAGGAATATTAATAGCTCTTTGCTGTGTGCTTAATGAAATACTTCCCAGACTACTTGCAAGCTCCTTTATTAAGAACAATAACCTTTGTTCCTGAGATCAGTGACACAGTTTTAATACAAAACACCTCATGAAGTGAAGTGTGTTCTATTTTTGTCACTCCAGACAATAAAACCTGCAGCAGCAGTGATTCAAAGAGAAGCAATTTCTAGACATGGGATGTGGCTGCAACTCTCAGTCACATTACCTCCAACTGTGCCAAGAATCACATGAGTAGTTCTCGCTCTGAAGAACCTACCAGTATAAATTCATCAGATACAGAGGGGCCTGAAATGCTTCAGAAATGAGAGGAAGGACATCAACAGCAACCAGGTCACAAAGTTTGCTTGGAGAACTCCCTATGTCACTTTTGCTCCTTAGCTCGTCAGTCAGGAAAGAGGGACAGAGGGATGATTGATTATGATTGGTTTACAAAACATTTAGGAGGGATGGTACAGAGTTTATAGACTCTGTGACCACATTTCAGCTAGAACCACAGGGACAAAAGGTGCTGAGGACAAAAAAAGCATTAAACACAGGACAGAGGATGGAAATCAGAGTAGAAAAGATGGAAAACTCCAAGGCTTGCTAAAGATGTACAATGGACTGGTTCTTCTCTTTCATTAGCACTCTTACAATAATTTTGTTTCCCACTGGGCTCTTTAGAGGGTTTTGAAATTTCTCCTGTTTGCACAGTGTCTGTCCATCCTCAGCCAATGACCATGAAGGACCATGGCAGCAACACACTGCACAACAAAGCACTTCAGCTGAGGGGGCACCACAAGAGCTGCTCTAGAACTCTGCAGGATGGGTGGCTGCCAGAGCTCAGTTGTACAACAGATGTTTAAGACAGCTCTAGAGGATTTACAAAACTCTTGTCCTAACCAAATTAATCTTCAAAGTTGAGTGGCCAAGCTGGTTCATTGAAATAAAAAACCAGTGTCCCTGCTGTACATCTTGCCCTGCAAAGATAAACTGTGATGATAAATATTGCTATTTAATACAAAGCTTCTTCAACGAGGAGGTTTTTGATGTGATTAATATCTTCTCATTAAAGAGCAAGCTATGCAATCATAGAATGGTTTGGGTTGGAAAGGACCTTCCAAGGTCACCCAGTCCAACCCCTGCAGGGACAGGGACATCTGCAGCTAGAGCAGGGTGCTCAGAGCTCCATCCAACCTCCCCTGGGATGGTTCCAGGGATGGGGCAGCGACCACCTCTCTGGGCAGCCTGGGCCAGGGGCTCACCACCCTCAGCATCCAAAATTTCTTCCTTCTGTCTAGTCTAAATCTCCCTCTTTTAGTTTAAAACCTGCCTTCTGTTCTCCACGTTGAACAGCCCCAACTCTCTCAGCCCTTCTCCACAGGAAAGGGTTAGAGTTAGGGTTCTTGAAAATCTCCCCTCTTTCCACCCCCAACATTCCTGACCTGCAGATTACTTGGAGGATTTCCCTGTGGTTCCCAGCAAGGCTGATCACAAAGCCAGGGCCTTATTCCTTGCATGCAGGGACACAGATGAGCCCAGTCTGCCCACCCAGGCGAGCACTGGTCAAAACTTTCACCTTATCTCCTGTGATGTGAATGAAGAAACACTAAATTAGCTGAGTGGAATGATTGAATCACTGCAGCCCAGTGATCAAACGCCAGCATGGAGCTGCCACAGAAGCTCAGGCCACTAATGAGACTTTTCTGCTTTACTGATTCAGTCAGTTTGGGTTTCAGGTCTTCTTTTTAAACACTGTTCAGAAGCAGAAACTGAGCTCACCTAAAGGAAGAAGAAAACGCACCACTTCTGTTTGCTGCCTTTTACATAAACTCCAGTGCCTTTAAAATAAACTTCAGGAGTTCTCTTTTTCAAGCTGATTCAAAGTGCATCAGAAAACTGGATCACTTGCTTTTAATCTACTGCAGTGGCTGCTTGCAAAGCTGCTTTTTAATTTCACGTTGCCACAGAACAAGCAGAACAAGCTGTTGTCTGATGTTAGCATGGGATGTAAGTACTGGAAAGTGCTTCTAGAGGAAGAAAATAAGATGCTAAAATAAGTACCATTTCATTCCAAACGCTCCAGTTTTGCATCAGGGTGTAATACTACAGAAATGAACAACTAAAATTTCCAAAATAAATAAAGGCTTCGTCCTAAAATGTTGAGAATCTAGCCTAGAATCTCTCAATAAAACATTTGATAGCAGAGCCTTTAACTCAAGTTGGCTATGCAAAATCTGAAGCAACCCAGAAGCTTTAATCCCTTCTAAAAATCATGACCAACGTTATATTTACAATCACTATGGAGATGTAGCCTAAAGGATCTAATTCCATTTGATTTAGCAATATCTGGGAGACAAATTGCCCATTTTACCTTCTCCAAATCATCACAGAGGCATCCACAAGTTCCTCAGCGCGTTATTTCAGGTTGCTGTGCTGGCTCAGTCAATAAATCTCTTCCTCATGGAATTTCTTCTGAACGTTAGTTAAAAGCAAAAAGAGAGTGGTTCTCATTTAGCAGCATCAGATATCAGGACAAATTATGATGATTTACATGCTCATGATGTAGAAAGAAGACTTTAATGCCATCCTTTAGGATGCAGCAACTGGGAAAAGCTCCTGCTTTACAGCACAGGAATATTTACATGTACAGCATCACAATTCCAATGACCCAATAAACCTTTTCCACTGTTAGCTTGACTGGGACCCTGAAAGTCTTTCAGTGTGACCATGCTATGACGTGGCTCTGCCAGCCTGCTGCAAGGAGAGCAGGCTGAAGGCAAATTTATACCATCAGATCACAGCTTCTGTTGCAAATGGGCACGACAGTTCCCTTCTACCACTGATTGAGAACTCCTCAGTGCAACACTCATGAACTCTGCTCCATCTCATTTCTGTTTCCCTTTGACAAGAGGCAGGAAAACACCCTGTCAGTTGGCTTTTAATAGCTGCTACCATCCCCGCTGCAAAAAGACATTCTGGATTTTAATCTCTTTTCCAAGGCTTTTTCAGGGAACTTTCAAGGTGGAATACATTCAATGAAGCAGAATGAACGGCCACGAACTACACACGAGGGTTTAATGTGGTCACCCAAGGGAACTGGTGCCAACAAAGGTCACAGCCCCACTTTTCTGGGGGAGTCACTCAGAGGAAGCAAAATTCTAGCGTAACTGAACCCCAAATTTGCCCCATTTTGGGTGTCTGATTACATTTATCATTACCAGGGGTATGTGAACATTTGCTTCCTGGGCTATACCAACAAGCGTAGCCAGAAGGTTAAGGAAAGTGGTTCCTCCTGCTTGGCACCTGTGAGCCCACACTGTGAGAGCTGTGTCTGGTTTGGGGCTTCCCAAAAACGTGTTCATACACTGGATCAAGTCCAGCAGAGAGCTACCAAGATGACCAGAGGCCTGCAGCAGATGACATACAAGGAGATGATGAAGGAACAGGCTTCCTCAGACCTAACAGGAGAAGGGTAAGGATGGACTTTGATGGTTGGACTTGATGATCTTGAAGGTCTCTGCTGGCAGTGGGCAGATCCAGGCTGGATGTGAGGAAGAAGTTCTTCCCCATGAGAGTGGTGAGCCCCTGGAATGGGTTGCCCAGGGAGGGGGTTGAGGCCCCATCCCTGGGGGTCTTTAAGGCCAGGCTGGAGGAGGCTCTGGGCAGCCTGATCTAGTGGGAGGTGTCCCTGCTCATGGCAGAGGGGTTGGAACTGGGGGATCCTTGTGGTCCCTTCCAGCCCTGACAGATTCTGATCTGTTTTGGCAGAGGACTTTGGAGCCCTGGTGGCTCGGTGGTTGGACTTGATGATCTTGGAGGTCCCTTCCAACCTAAAGGATTCTATGTTTCTATTCTAAAGGATTCTATGATTCTATGATTCTATTTCATCAGCAGAAAACTATAGAGAGGACAGACAACCTCTCCTCAGTGGTGCTCAATGAAAGGTTGCAAGGCAACAGATAGAAGTTGAGACAAATGATATTCCAATTAAATTTAATGAGAAAAAAAACCCCGTTACCTGTGAATATTAGTGGTCAGATCCTGGATTGGCTTTGTCCAGACAGACTGTAGAATCTCCATCCTTGGAGACCTTTAAAACCTGCCTGTCAAAAGGCCTGAGCAACCTGCTAAAGCTTGGAAATTGGCTCCACCTTTGAAGCTGGCCTCACTTTGAGGCTCAGAGGATTTGGACCAGATGACCTCCAGAGGTCCTTCCCTTTTCCCTTCCTTGTTCTGCAATTCTATAAATTTTAAATGAGGATAAGATCCTGAGGACAGAAAGTTGGAAGACTGCAGATGTGCAGCTGTAAGACCTCACTCTACACAGACTAAAGGTGAAGAAAATTTTCTAGAATCAAAAGAGTTCTGCAACCAAATATCTGCAAAGCTTCGTAACAAAATATGTCTCATCCCCCCTCTAGTGGCTGGGGCGCACCCGACCCACCACT
>NW_008592708.1:26038-36235 GCF_000691845.1 Merops nubicus
CACTGCTAAAAGCTCCTTTTAAACTCTGGTGGCAAGTCCTTGAGGAGGGAGAAACGTTTATCACACATCTGGTCATCAACACGTTCTGACATCATGGAATTAGAGAGGGTTGGTTTAAATGGTTTTGTTAAAGAAAAATAAATTCATAGGACTTCCATATTCCTGGCACTTAAGATCTCCTTCTGTCCCTAAAGCCACCTTAAATTTGCTTTGTCCTGATTTTGAACTATTTTTTTCCTTCTGTTTTCAAATGATTTTGCATGTTGTAGATTTTTATATCTATAAGATTATCTGTCTCTGTATGTGCATAATTTTGGTGGTTGTATGTGTATATAAATTTATGTGCCTATTTGCTTAGTGGATTAAGCTGATAAAGCATTTCCAAGAGCCATTTATTCAGACAAGGTCACCTGAAATCCTCAGTTCCATCTATAAATGAATAAAATTGTCTAAGCTTCAAAGGTACTTCTGCAATTATCAATTATATCCAAGAAGTTCATGTGTTCAGATCAGACAAAAATACATCAGGCTTCCATTCCTAAGCATGAGAGGAGGTACACTAAATATTTAAAAGAAGTTTTATATGCTTTAGTTGAGAATTTTAAGAAGTGTGGCACAATCTACTGCAAATTAAAGAGAAAATATGAAGAAAATAATAAAAAAAAATAGGAAACTTTGCTTTTAAATGGGAATATTATACCAATATTTATTTACAGAGCTGCTGTTCATTGGTCATCTTTGATATATGTCAAATACTGAAGGAAATAAAGAAGCACAATTGGTGCTCATTATGCAAATAAGATTCTTATAACCAGGACAAATAGAGAAGTCAAAGTGAGACACTGAAAATATTATTCACAAAAAAATCTGTGTTTAGCTACTGGGTAAAAGGATATGAATTTTTATCTACATGAGAGAACTAGAGAAGTTATTCCAAATATTTTAATGACAGTAAATGCAATTAAAGCTCATGGAAACTGAAATTAATGATGAAAGGAGGCAGGCAGTGATAATTTTCACCATAGTTACAGCTATGGTAAGAGAGACCAAATATTCTCAGGCTGCTTGTCCTCTAGTGCACTGCAACATCTTCCTCTGCATCTGAGCAGCAACAGAGGCACAGCACCCATCACACAGTGTACCAGGTCCCAGTTCTTCTGCCAAAATGGTTTGGAAGGGGTCTTCCAAAGCCATCCAGTCCAACCCCCTGCAGGGAGCAGGGACATCCCCAGCTAGAGCAGGGTGCTCAGAGTTGTGTCCAACCTCCCCTGGGATGGTTCCAGGGATGGGGCAGCGACCACCTCTCTGGGCAGCCTGGGCCAGGGGCTCACCACCCTCAGTGTACAAAAATTCCTTCCCTATATCTTGTCTACATCTCCCCATTTAGTTCAAAACCTTTAAAACTTTCAGATTTAGATGCAGCTATTGGATCAATCGAGACACAAGTGGTTTGGAACCAGCCAAAGGAAAGAGGCAATGCTAGGAGGTGTCTTTCCACCAGCCCCAAGGAAAAGCAGATGAATCCATCCTGTTCTAACAGCACCACCACCTCACCAGTACCCCAGTGAGAAAAAGTGGGGGAGATTCAGTGCCACCAATGCCCTGCTGGGGAGTGCCAAGGCGAGGGACACCTCACCCATACTCCTCCAGACTCCAGGAAAAGAGATGGGGGGGGATAAAAAGGAAACAAATCCCGTGAATTATTACTAATTTAGCCAGAATAAAAATATAGTTGCTAAACAATATGGTGTCCTGAATATCCACGAGCACCTCAGGAGGTAGAATGCATGGAAGGGATTTTTTTTAGATGCATTTTAACAGGAAGCAGCATCCTGAAGGCAAAACGTTTACGTAAGGGGGCAGAGCTGAGGAGTCACTTTCCACACAGAAGCACTTCCTCCAAGATTGGCTCTTGCAGTTTTCTTCTAAAATGGCACAATTTCCCTCAAGTTTTACAGTTCCAGGATACAAAATGTAACCAAATGATTCAGATGGTAATTGGCTGAGTCACAGCCTGTTAAATATTTGAGGATGTGAAAATGGTTCTTTTCCATACAGGATGATGGCCAATTTAAATACTGCCTTTTCAGGTTCCAAAACATGCTGCCATTAACAACAATTTACTGGAAAAACAACAACTTGCACTGTTGATGGACTGCTCTTGACCTTTTGTGTTCCATAGTTCAGGATTTGCTTGGCCATCACGCTAAGATGGAGCTGCTGAACCAACCCCTGGCAGCTGGAACCTCTCCAGCTCGCAGTGATTAGGCTAATTAGGGTGGCGTTGGATACTATTTATCAAGCCTTTCAGTAAAATGAGCTGCCTGATGAGATGACACAGATCAAAAGCCTGTGTCTGAGGCGAGTCTGGGCACTGCTTTGGTCTGAAGCACTGTTTGAGGAAATACAAGTGAGAAAACAAACTGTGAATTCAACTCACCAGGTTGAGAGGCTTCAAGAATGCACCAGAAACATCTATTCCCAAATGACTTGCTGTTTTCTTTAGCTTTTGTTTGGGAAAAAAAAAAACACCTACAAAAAAAATACAAACCTAAAGCGTTGCCACTTTAGTGACCCAATGTGAGATTTAAAAAAATTCTATGTAACTATCTGCATAATAATACACTAGAAGTTGAACTAAAATAGGATGTTAGCTGTAGTAAAAATGCCTGAAAGGAAAAAAGTGAAGGGCACAGAGTGGAAAAGAGAAGTCACTTCCAGGTATGACTTAATGAACAGAAATACTGAAAAAAAAATCTCTTTATAACAGTGAAATTTCAGATAATGATAGGAAAACAAGCCCCACACACCACAAAAAAGAAGAAACCAGATTTAATTTCATGCTATTCTGTGTCGATGAATAATGTTCTGAGTTCCCCACATGGAAAAATGATACAACTCTAATAAAATGATTCATTTTTGTTAGCAAACGCCTTGTGCATTAGCAGGACACCCAGAGGAGAACGTTTCTCTGGGAGATTTATGACTGTGAGGTTCTGGTAAGATGATCTGGCCAGCTCAGTGTGTGAAACCTTGTCCTGGCAGAAGCACTTTGCTCTGGCAGAAGCACTTTGCTCTTCCAAGAGGCAGATGCAGGTTTGGAAGCAGGGGATAGGGCTCAAAGTCTGACACTGGCAGGGGCAGGGTCTGCCCAGCTCACCTTGAGTTGGCAAGAGGCAGGAAAATGACAGCAAGGGACCCCACAGCCAGCAGCCCACCCTGGGGTGAGCACTGGGAGAGCTCCACTCAGCTGCTGAGGTGAAGAAGATGCTGCAACAGCAAGAGAATCATAGAATCACTCTGGTTGGGAAGCACCTCTAGCATCATCAAGTCCAACCACCACCTCAACATCTCCCTAACCACTAGATCACAACCTCAAGTGCCACATCTACTCATTTTTTGAACCCCTCCAGGGGTGGTGACTCCAGCACCTCCCTGGGCAGCCTGTGAGAGTGTCTCACCACTCTGCCAGGGAAGAAATTCTTCCTAATATCCAATGGAAACCTCCCCTGGTGCAACTTGAGGCCATTTCCTCATCCTCTCATCAGTAATTTGGGAGAAGAGACCAACACCAGCCTCACTCCAACCTCCTGTTAGGCAGTTGGAGAGACCAGTAAGATCACCCCTCAGTCTCCTCTTCTCTAGGCTACAGGATTAAAGCAGAGTGAAGCATGTCTCTGGGAAAGGAAGAGAAGGATGCACTCTGGCATCTTCTGTGTGGCTGTTGGAAGAGTGTTTACCAAAAGAAATCAACAACAACAAAAAAATCTTCCTCTGACCTGTATCAACATATCAGAGAACAGCTAAAGGAAAATAAATCCTGCTGAGGGAGTTGCACATACAGTCTAAAGCACATGAACCTCAAAATAAAGGGGTTTTTTTGCAGCTCAGATCCTTCAACTACCCCATTAAAATATTTCCTGTCCAACCCCTTGAAATGGATTTAAAACCAACAATATAAGCTATAGGTTAAATAGTGCCTGCCAGAGCTGCAGAGGCAGCACAATGGGCTCTGTGAACATAGACTGGGGCTGCACCACCACAAAAAAACCACCCAGCTATCAGAAAATGGGGGATAAATGTTCTTACATGACCCCCGAGGCAAAGCAGATGGGCTGATGAGTGCAGCCCTGA
Organism: Merops nubicus; assembly: GCF_000691845.1. NCBI lineage: Eukaryota > Metazoa > Chordata > Aves > Coraciiformes > Meropidae > Merops > Merops nubicus. Next base: position 30,173 of record NW_008592708.1, read on the forward strand.
GCCCACCTCCCAGGCACTGGTGACACTGCAAGGAACCCAGCCCCAGCTGGATGACAGATGGCAGCTGCTGCCCCCCTCACCCTTTCTCTGCCTTGTTTTCCCAAAAAGACCCCACAGACAAAGCAGGATTCTCCTGGCAGACCCATGACCCAGCAGCAGGCACGCTGGGCAACAGGAGAAAGTTGGGGTTTAGGCAATGGGTAGATGTGGTGTGAGGGACACGGGGCAGTGGGGACCTGGCAGTGCTGGGGGATGGTTGGACTTGGTGATCTTAAAGGGTCTCTTCCAACCAAAATGACTCTATTCTGTGAGACCACCTACGACTGCAGAGCAGCTGCCTGTATTTGAAGCAGAGCTCTAAGCCCTAAATCCATCTCCCAAGTCTTCAGCTTCTTGCAGAGCAGAGACGTTGAGGTGAAGGAGCTGTGCAGGCTGGAAGAGAAGTGTTCTGAGGCAGTTCTGGAGCACTCCCAGCCTGCTAGGAGCACGTTCTGTACAGCAGGGATGAGAAGCAGGGCAGGCAGTAGAGAGCTGGAGCAGCCGGAGGGTAGGAGGACATGGGTTTAGCTGAAGAACTAGAAATAGGGAATGAGGGAGTGGGGACTTGCAGCAGGAAGAGGGGAGGATCCTCTTTTGGCTAGCTCGAGGGAATCCATCAGGAAGCTGTGGCTCTCAGAGACTTTGCAGCGTGTCTTCAGGAGCCAGAAAGTTTGGCAGCCCTTCCTCTGTGCTTTCTGCTGCAAAGTTATCCTTTTCTCTCATTGTCATTGGCTCCTGCATTAAACTGTTCTCCCCTTGCCCCACCAGGCTTTGTCCCCCACACAATGCCCCAACCTGGGTACAGTGGGAGCAGCTTCTGTACCAAGCTGAGGGCATACACCCTGCAGGGGTTACACACCACATCTGTCTCTAATATCAAATAAAAAGGGGAAAAAAAGGGTGGAAATTCAAACTGTGACAGTGCACTGGTGAAGGAATCCCCAAGACTCCACGTACCCATCATGATCCTGGCAGAACTGGGAACTTCTTTGACTTCACTCTGTGCTGTGCACGTGGACCCAAAATCTACCATCCTGTCCTGCAATTTAATTAATTTCAATGGGATTTAAATGACTATTCCTCATTAGCCTGTAATCTGTGCTTCAGGAATGACTCAGGTGGACCATGGGGTACCTGTAGAGCCCCCAATGCCAGGATGTCTAAACAACTGGTGCTATCTTAATTATTGCTAACTTAATTATTGCTGTTCATGTCAATGCAACATCACAGTGGTGACCTTTGAGAACAGTGAGGAGCAAGACAGGCCAGACCCCCAGTGCCCAGGCTTGCTCTCTGTAGCTGAGGAGAGTACTGATGAAAACCCTTTTGAAGATCACCATCAAAGCCTATTTTGCTATTGATTTATACTGAATGTTAATAATTAAACAGCTGGCATATTTCTCAGCTTCCTCTCATTGAGACCAAATAAAAGGTAATCTATTTATACTCCACTCAAGATCTCTAGTGGTTCTTTACTACCCTCAGTATCCAATAAATACTCACTAAGCTTATTAAGGAGCAGGACTAATGTTTCCCTTGAATTTGGAGGAAAATGGTTTCTTTGGCTCCCAACAATAGCTGTGGCTGATCTGTAAAGTGGGAAGAAATCTGGGTAACATGCAAAGAAGCTGCCCAGGCCCTTAAACAGCTTCCTTCAAACAGGCATTGGACCTGATTCATGAAAAAAAATGAGCATGGTAGTGGGTGGTAACTTTGATGTAGCTTTTTATGTACATAAGGGTTAGGCAGAATGTCTGAATCAAAAAGGAAGCCAATCTGCTTTTATTCAGGCAAAGCACCGTGTGGGCTGGATGTGCAAAGCAGAGATGGGATATTAAATGGGAGACAGAGACTTATTTTCTTCTTAGTACAAATTCCAGGACTGAAACGTGCAACGCAATGGTCTGAATCAGGGAAGAGCCTCAGCGTGGCTCTGGGAACAAAGCTGATCCTACAGCCAAGGATCACAGGGATATTTGCTTCTCCCACCCTCACAGGAGGGCTGGAAACCCCTGGTGGGAGGAGTGGCTGATGCCCAGAGATGCTCCATACCTTCCCAAGCTGGCACAGCACGCACCAGACTGCCCTTAAAACCTTCACAGGTCTGCAATAGCTGTGGCATTAAAACCAAAGCACATCTGATATCAAAGGTATGTTCCTCCTTCTGCCTGCATGTCTTTGTGGGTCTCCATTCTGGGGCTGAACACCAGGGGACTGATGGCTGGGGAAAATCCATGGACTTCTCCCAGAGGAAAATCATGTTTGTAACTCTTCATGCAGCTCATAAATGCAACAGCTCTTTCCAAGTGGAAACCAAACCATCTGGTTTTGCCAGATTAAAAAGGACAAAAAAAGCAGCAGCAGCAATTTAAGTGGCATTTAAAGTTCACAGGGGTTATTGCATTCTGTTAAAACAGGTCCACCAGGAAGCACCTTCATCATTAAATATTCATTGCTGCAAAGGCAAGGATCCTTTTACAGGGATAAGACTCCAGAGCAGCTTCCTGACCATGTTGTAATTGGATTTCTACAAAAATGGGACTGAAAAAGATCAAAAAAATTTCAGTTTTCTGGGCAAATTAGGTTTTTCTGCCACCATGAAGTGGAAATGAAGAAGAACACCACGAGGAATGGTCTTCATAGATTGATTGGTTGACCCAGTATGACCTGGAAGACTGAATTCTCTTACAGAGTTTCAATCTTCAAAGCCCTTCAGCAAGCCTTTGCCTGGACCATTTTTAACCAAGCAGCTGGTATGACACAAGCATTTGAAAAAGAACTAGCAGTAAATAACTTCACTATAATTCAGAAAAGGCAAAATATTTGTAGGAAGCAGATCAACAATTTATGGCAGCACAAGTGGACTGCCAGCACCACAGGCATGATTTAGATTGGCTCTTACATAAATGACTGATGGATTTGGGTTTAAAAATCACCATTTGCAGCCTATCCTGAGCACAAAACTGCAATCCAGTTCTGCCCTTTTCTTTCAAGAAGCAAGCTTTTGATCATCTCTATTGAAGCAAGAGTGAAGGCACAGGAAGGCACAAACCACTGGAGGGGTGGTGATGGACTCCACGCCATCCACGAGGCTTTTCCAAGACCACTCACTATTCTGAGCATTTAATTGGGGTCTCCAGACTGCACTGGGACTCATCACATCCCAAGCTGTCACTTCACCCAACTAGATGACTGTCATCTTGCACCTCCCCACAGCGACAGCCAGCCCATGGTTGACAGAAGCAAGGGGAGTTGATGGACAGGCAAAACACTGGAATTAATTTCTTGTCTCTTCCTTTTCAAGGAAATCTGAAGGTTTGAGCTTTGGTTTTACTCCTCCTGTGTCTGCATTAAACCCTTCAGCATTCCAGCCAGTGATGCAGGACAATCCATACACTTCTTACAGAGCTATGGTGGAAATTTGGCCATCTAAAGTCCAACTACTGCTGAGCTGAAGAGTGTCCCCACTGAGCTGAAGGGTTCTCAGTTCACACACACCATCCTCCCAGGCTCATTACTTTGCATCAATTTTGCCCAAGGCCATTCCCTGTGAATTCCAGCCCATTGCAGAGTGATTTATGACCTCACAGAGGGATCTGCATTGTATTAACAACTCTCCTGCCAACAACTGGAATTCTGGTCAACTGAAATATAGCAACTAAATAATAATTATAACATGAAACTTGAGACCTATAAAGCAATGCACAGATTGGACTTGCACATCAAATTCCTCCACTCCATTTTGACAGGCTGAAGACTAGACTGGTGAAAGCTTTTCTCTACATCAACTGACATGGGTTATTCTACCAAATCCACTGGATGCTCCATGGCATTAATACTCTTTAACAGTTCTCTGAGAGGAATCCTCTTGGCATATGGTATTTCGGGGAAATAGGGTCATGGGGGAGGGAAATCCTCCCCTGAGCCCCCTAAATCTCCCTCTCTCCCAAGATTTAGGCAGGCCAAAAGCAATTATGGCTATTGACATGGCAAGCCAATGCTTACATAGAGTCTCTTGGTTTCTATGGCAGCACAGCTCCTGGAAGAACACAGCTCTCCAAGCTCAGGGGCACCACTCAGTCAACCCCTTAACAACAAATTTCCCCTCAAAACACACGGTGTAAATCAGCCTTGGCCAAAATCAGCAGAGCAAACAGCAAAGGAACATGCCTGGTATGGATGGCCAATAGTTACTGCTGCTGCCTCCAGCCCTCACAGAATTATCATGGAATGGTTTGAGTTGAAATGGACCTTTAAAAGCTTTAAAACATCCATCACCCAGGAAATTAAGATGGGAAAGGCTGAAATCACTGCTGCACTCCCTGCTGCCACCATTACACAATAGAAACCTTTCCTAGATAATGAGATTTGTCAGCACCAGATAGTTGACCTTTAAGGGTCATCTAGTTCAAAGCTGGCATCCCCACTGTGGGCACTGAGGGCTTGCCAGGTGAGCAATGGGAAGGGAAAAACCACACCAAGGAGCACACTTACACATCCTGCTGCCTTCTCCTTCTCCAAGTGAACCAAAAAACATCCATCACCCAGGAAATTAAGATGGGAAAGGCTGAAATCACTGCTGCACTCCCTGCTGCCACCATTACACAATAGAAACCTTTCCTAGATAATGAGATTTGTCAGCACCAGATAGTTGAGAATCCAGCTACCCCTCTAACCAGGAAGCAGCTGATGTTGTTTTTCAGTTAATTCAATGCCTGAAGCAAACCCGTGTGTGCTATACAGAGTTTAGTTGAATTTTACATTGCAATTAAAGCACCTGCTTCACACAGATCCCTGTTTGATCTTCTCCACCCCATTCCTGGGAGGGACTGCACTTGAAAGGAGGTTGCAGTGAGGTGGGAGTCGGGCTCTTCTCCCAAGGAACAAGTGACAGGACAAGAGGACACAGCCTCAAGCTGCCCCAAGGGAGGTTTAATTTGGACCTGAGGAACAATTTCTTGCCCTGGAGGGTTGCCCAGGGCTGTGCCAGGCTGCCCAGGGCAGTGGTGGAGTCCCCACCCCTGGAGGGGTTTCCAAGCTGTGGAGATGTGGGGTGAGGGACACGGGGCAGTGGGGACCTGGCAGAGCTGGGTTAACACTTGGGCTCAATGATCTGAAAGGTCTCTTCTAACCAAAATTGTCTAGGATATGCATATTAGTACTGGAACATCCAATTTCAGGCAATAAAAGAGAATACATTCTAAAGGGTATCAGGAAGTATCCTGTGTATCTATTAAAAAATAATGTATTAATGTATAAAAATAGCTTACTGCAGCTGTAAGTCCAATGGGGAGGATATAGGGTGAAAAAGAATAAAAATCCACATAGGACAAGGATACTCCCCCCCAAAAAAAAAAATTAAAACAATTCTTCATGGAAATCTCACATCATGATGTGACAGCTTTCTCTTCTGATGCTGAGAGAGCCTTGGACTGGCAGGAGCCTTGGAAGTTTTGATTAACAGCCTCCTGGAGCCCTTGGCAACCTGCCTGGCTGTCTCAGATGGCTGCTGCTGCTGCAGGAACTCCCCTGGGTGACTGGGCTGCTTTGCTTCTACTCACAGCTCCAAAAGGTTGAGCTTAAGTTAGTTTTTTTTCTTGTCCTTTTGCAGTTTGCTCCACTGAGGAGCAACTTCTGAGCTCCAGCTTGATGAACAGCATTGCTTCACAGACCTCTCCCACTGCAGATGATGGGCATCATAAAGAGCTTGCCACATGCCCTGCCAGCTGGCCCAGCTGATGGCACATTTATTTTACAGCAGTCTGGGTGATTTGTAGGAGGTATACACCTTTCAGGAAGCTGGAATTCATTAGCATTTCTCTGAGTGTAGAGCTGTTTAGCTCACTTTTACTGACTGATTATCTCTGAGCTCAATATTAGCTTAATTTTTCATTTGATATTACTATTTAAAAACTGTAATTCCAACTTAGCCAAGAGAAAATGAAGCACTGACTGCAAAATCAAGCAAAATATTTTTGCATGACAGTCCCTTCTTTCCATTCATTTTTTTCAACCCTCTTTCTT
>NW_008592709.1:0-82714 GCF_000691845.1 Merops nubicus
CTTTCCTAAACAACAAAAAGGTTTCTTTCCAACCTATGTAAAATGAAATCAGCATAAGCTTCTCTGTTCCTTTATGATTTTTTGATTGTTAACTGTATTATAGTCATTATTCCTGTCTTATGAACACATGCACAACTGAATATATGTTTGTTATTAAACAGTTAATATAGAACTAAACATGTCAGTGCTGCCCTTTTAAATACATCAGAGAAAGTTAATTAATATATAGGCTTATTCTTTTGATCTGCACTTTCTTATTTGGAGGTCCCATCTTTTGCTACATGTTCCAGAGATGAAAGGTACTTCAAATTATACAGTACGGATACTAAGGCATCCAACATTGGTTTATGCAATCTGTTCCTTAAGACCTGAAGTTCACCTTCAGATTTACAGATTATTAAAATTCTAAGTGTTTGTGTTCAAGTTTTTCATATCTCTGTATTTACCTGAAAAAATAAATAATAAAAAGAATAGTTTGAAATATTAGTTCTTTGAGTTGATGATGTAAAGGTTAGTAGCCAGAAACTTCCAGGAAAATCCTTAGATTTCAATTCTGTGTGTATTATATAAGACTGGGTTAGACAACCTTCATATAAATTCTTCCAGGAATTCTCTTGAATTAAGGGCAGAAAATGCACGGACAAATCTGTGTTTCAGAAAGATTACTGGAAATATCAAAAAATCATATTGGATTGGTCTTACTTAACAAAAGTTACAGGATTTACTGTATTTAGCCTTTTAGCTGTATTTAGGTACCTCAGAATATAGGGCATAGATTATCAAGGAGTTCTGGCTACAAAATTAATGGTTTGTATTTTAAAAATATTTGTATTACATTTACAGCTTGTGTTAAATGCAATTAGGAAATATTAAAAAATATATGCTTAGCAAATAACAAAAATTTTAAGCAAGAGATATTCCTGACAGGCAGTGTTTATAAATCTGTTATTTAGACAACTTATATTCATTTTCTGAGGTCTTAAGTGTAAGCTCTACTTACAGTAGAAATAACTGACTTACCCTAAAGGAAGAACACTACTCAGACTGCTTTAATTCTCAGAGCAAAACACATATGATTATGAAATGGTGCAACCGGGATCCTCAGAATGTATACTCATTCATTGCTGTGGATTTAAGTACAGGATTAAAATACAGCTTTGAGTTCTGCAGTGCAAGAAAATTCATAGTAAACTGGAGTGAACTGAGCCACCAAGATGATTATGAATGTTGGGAGTATGATGAAGCAGGACGTGCTGAGAAATCTGGATTAACTCAGTCTTTAGAAAAAAAAGACTATTGGGAATGTCTTAATGACGACTTTAATGTTCAAATAGATGGTTATAGAAAGACAGAGCAAGACTCCACATGTGCACAGTGAAAGGACAATAAGAACTAGACAGTTATGTCAATAAAAATTCCAATTAGACTTTAGAAAAATAAATAAAACAAAATGTGACTGGTCAAATACTGGAACAATTTTCTCAGGGGTATTGTGAAACCTCTTGGAAGTTTTCATAAACAGACTATGATGAAGACCCAGAGCAAGCAAATGGGTGCTGTTCCAAGAAATGGGTTGGACTAGATTACCTCCTAAGGTCCCTTTCAAAAGAAGTTATTCCTTAAATTTACAATATCTGACTTGCTTTTAATGGACTGTTCAGATCAGGTTTAAGTTTTCTAACCAGCTTTTATCTGAAATAGTTGCTGCTGTACAAAGCACATTTAATATACTGATATTCAATGATATCCTGCTTTATTTCTGTATTATTTGAGCAATAAACCAATACACTATTGCCTTTGTCATTGTAGTTACTCACAATCCAGCAGAATTTTTTTTTTTTCCTCTTCAGGAAAGAAATGAGATGAAACAATATTGATTAGTTAGAAAGTAAAAATAGAATTAGACCTTCAGCACAATTCCTTCCGTAAAGGATTGGTTTGGAGGAAGATTTTAGCACCTGAACCAAGATATATTATGTCCCTGGGATCAGCATTAAATTCTATTAGCTACATTGCTTTCATTCAACAGTAATATGCATTTGATCTTTCTCCAACAAAACTAGAGTCCACATATGTTGTACAGCTTATCAAGAATTTTGATTAAATTCAAAGTTTTAATTTTCTTGTTTGTTTGTTATAAAATATAGAAGTGGTAAGGTTATACATACATATAAAGGTATGGTTCCTGTTTTCACTGTCTGAAAAAGAATGTTAACTTCTTTCAGTTATTTAAAGAAATACTTATGGATTATGTGTATGTGTACTTATACAGGTTTAAGTAAACCAAGATTATATGTCCAGAAAAGTTCAGTTTTCTAGTCTTTTTCTAAATATTTTTGTCTTGATTCCTCAGAACTGATTGCCTCTTATTCTCATTGAACTACTGTCCCCTACTCCAACCTTTATTCTGTTGTTTTCAAAGTGTGTTTTATGAAAAAAGCAAGTTAAAAGTCTCATCAGATTACATTTTTGTTAAAATGCTAATACTTTTGTTGTAACTTAATGTTGTCATTGAGCAAAGTTTTAAATCATAATTTAGATAAACATTACAGAATTAGATTTTTACTTATTTATTTCATTAATTCCTCAAGTTAACAATAAGGTATAGTAATGCCAGTTCTTTCCTGTGTTAATAAATCACTTAATTGCTTACATTGGCATGATGTCAGTGTTTTTCCATACTTTCATATGGGTAATTTTATTTTTCTTTGATGTCTTTTTAGAGCAGTTACCTGCATTTCAAAATGATAAGGCAGTTCCAGTTGCCAGTGCTGCAAACCTCATAGGAGTCGTGATGAGAGTTTTGCATGTAGGTTTTCCTACCTTCTGTGGGTACTTTTTTCCATAATAGCTAGGTCTGAACTCAGGTTAGCCCCCTGATTATCCTTTTTGCCATCCCAATAGCTTGTATGCTTTATTAAGGTACCTAACTGGAAAAGTTTCTGGCAAAAAAAATTGAGACATAAGCCTTGGAATAACTCGAATTAAGGCTCACACTTGTAAATAGCAGTGTGGCTGGAACAGTGGAATAACACAGGCAGGCCAAAACTACCCTAGCAAGTGTCATTGCCTTTTAAATTTCTTCCTAATAAACACTTAATAAGCATTTAAAGATAGCCTTATTTTTAACCTATATAAAAGGCTATGGGCTTTACAAAACCTTTTGAAAAATATATCCAAAGCATTTCTAGGGCAATATATTCCTGTTATTGTCTTAGACAATATGGCTACTGCAATTCTGGAGGAAAACTGAGAATTCACAAACATTGGTAATAAGTTTCTGAGGGTACACAATTTTGTGTTAATTTTACCCCATAACTGTTGTAATTTTTAGTATCACAATATCTGGCTATAATTGTCATTAATAAACCAAATGATCAGAGAGAAAAAAAGAAAACCTGGCAAGGTTCACTGTGAAGATCTGAAGCTGATCTTTTGTGCAACAAGACAGCCTTTCCATTTTTGTAAAGAATTTCAAAAGGTTCTTATGCTGGTGACTAACAAGAAGTTCTAAGCGGCTTATCATTGTCTCTCTGCTGGATAACAAAGCTTTTGGGTATAATAACCCGAGGACCAGAAATGCTACTCTGTAGCTTGAGGGTCCTGAGAATCCTTCACCTGACGTGACCTGATCCACAGGTTATTTTTTTAGCTTAATCTCTGCAATGTTTTAGAGTGATCAGTCTTTCTGCTGAGAGTTACCCAATCTGAGGAGCTTTTCACCCCAAAAATCTCCTCAGGGAATTGCTGTGCTTCTGCAATAATCCAGTGGCCAAACTCTGTTGTGCAAATTTACAGATATATGTACTTCTTTTAGGCTATACCACAGGAAAAGACAACATTTGTTATTTATCACTGAAAGCCATGGTTGTGTCACCTAAGTGCATGCAGGAAAGATAGAAACATCACCATCTGAAGGACTGAAGTGGAGCAATAGGACCATGCTGGTCAAACTATTTTGATTTAATGGCATGATGTTTCTACCTAGTGGCTAATGCAGGCATCAGTAAAGTGACCTCATATACTGCCTTGCTGTCATGGCCAAATGACCTGACAATATTGACGTAAAGATGACCTTAAGGGACCTGTCAGGATCTACCCAAGTCTATGCAGAGAGAGCCTTGGAAAGACTCTTGGAAACTGTGTAGAGTTCAGGGTCACTGTATGTTTTGCCAGTGACCAGGCCCAACAAAAATGATAACACCAGCAGGGAGATGAACCAATACGCAGACTGTATTGTAGACAGAAATGTTATGATATGAATGACCACCGGGGGTACAAACAGGTCAACCAGCTCATACATGATCAACGCCACCCCCAACGATCCCACAAATGACACGACTCGGCCCACAACAGGTGGTACGAACAGTGAACCAAGGTTGCCCACAGTTGGCATAGGAAACAGACAGTTAAACACATGACAAAAAGGTGCCCACATGGCAACTCTCATCCAATCGACCCGCATTCGCAAAGGCCTAAACAGACTAGGGCCCAGCTCTAGGGAGAGTCAGAAGGTCTGCCCTGAACAAGGAAGCTCTGTGGAGTGCACTCCACAGACAGACACTCCTGACTCCCTGCAAGTGGTCCCAGCTTTTATCCCCAAGCAGACCCCTGACCTTTGTCAACTCGGTGCGGGACCCCTGGGGCTCATTTCCCTTCTGGCTCTCCCTGCAGGGCCGGCCGCACCCTGGGGGGAAGCTATAAGGCAAACTCACCACCTCTGTATGAAGGGCTGTGGGAATCACCCATATGTCAACCTTAATCCAGGGGCTCGGGGTTCAAACCCCAACATTTCACTGTAATGTACACCATATACAGATAATGGCACGAGGCCAGTCATGCAAACCACATTTTCATCCATGTTCTAAATTTAAGCAAGTGTCCCTTACAATTAAAAACATAATTCATAAGGAATATTAATTATTCATGAGTAGCAACAGATAAGTAGTATACATGTAATTTAGCAGAAGTGATTTAACTATACAATCAATTGAAGCAGGTGTGGAACAGTTGAAAGCTTTTAGCATTCTCTTTTCATTTGCTCTCTTCCCCTTTTCCTCCAATTTTTTTCTGCTGATATTCAGCTGATAAAAACAATGCCTTTGAAATATAAACGTAAAGAAAATTAATTTCTGAACATTCAGTTTCAACTAGGTCTGTTTTATTATAACAGTAGGTACCACATATTTTCATCTGACAAGTAAATGCTAAATCTTGTATTTCGATGGTGTGTATTTTTCTAATGTTCATTATCTTCTAAAAGGGCTGGGTTGTAAGGCCTTTATCCAGACAAATGCAAAGTTTGCGGGCATAAAAATCATTGTTTGAGTCATGAACCTAACAACATTTCTTTTGGAATATTTCTGGCCAGGAGCACAAACTACTAACTCAAAACTGTTTGCATTTTACATCCCAGAGAATCCTTTCAGAATTTCAGGGAGATGCTTCATGAAAACACATTTAGATGAGGATTAGAAGGTGCCCTAAAGGTCAAGATAAACTTTGTAGTGTTTCTTATTCTGTCATGGCTCCTGCTTCTTTGAAACTCATCTTAGTGCACTTTTCTGTTGCTATTTCCAAACTTTCACCCTGGACACATTTATTTACGAACAACTGAGCGTGCTGAAGTGTCTTCCAATATGTACTGAAGCAACTGAAATATTCTCTCTTTTCAGATCTCTTTAACAGATATGAAAAGAAGGCCTATCAGGGAAGAAGTCAGATATGATCCTCAACAGATATTGTTCGCAGAAATCTGTTTTCTGAAGAAAAATGTCCATTCCAGGTTATTCAATTCTTTAACAGAAAAGAACACTGTCCAAGAATCACTAGCTGATTAATCAGTTTTGTCCAGTTATTTTCAGCTACGAACCTTACTAAGATAGCTTAGAACACACAGTTATTCAATAAACATTTCAATAGAAATACTGAAACAAAACCTTTCCACTATTTCCCTTGCACCACTTTCTTTAGTATTCTTTAGAATTTCAGCTTCATCCTAATAATCTAGTTGAATTTTTTGTATATTCAACAGGAGTGGGGTGCTGGAGTAATAGATATCAAGAGTGATTTCTGTCAATAGTTCGAAAGATAATTTAGCTATAATGGAAGGGAGCATTGATCTGGTATTCCCAGATTAAACACTGGGAATATCCCTGCAGCACAAATTTTCCTGAAAAATGCTTTATATGAGACACAGAAATACAAAGATTTTGGTGGAAGGACTCTTTTTCTTTGCCTTCTCGTACTGCATTCATTTTATCTTTTCTCTTGGATGTAAAAATACCATGACTTAAAATATATCACTGCTCAAAAGTTATTCTTGGTCCTCACCTAAGCAAGCCGATGTAATACTGTCGAGTGCTTTGGCAAGAAAATTCATATCTATATTTAGAGTGGTACAAAAAGGTGTGTCACAGCCTGTAAGAAACAAAATATAACCCAAGCAACAATTTCCAGCTACCCACTCAGAAAAATCAGAACGATCTAGGTGATATTTTTAAACCCTAGATTTATGCTAATAATACCTTTGTATTACATTACCATTACATTGCTGAAAGGTTGCCACTGTATTAATATTTCAAATTGCTACTTATTCATATCCTTAATTTTTCCATGATTATGTTTAAAAAAGTATTTTTAAAATACCTAGATAAGGAAGCCTGCAACCAATGAATATGTGATTTACCCAACACCAGCTGTCTAATAAGTAAGATGTCTGAGTCTAAACTAGTTGCACATGGTCTTTCTGCATGCAGTGGTAACTGGATGTTTCTCTACCCGACAGCTTTTGGTGCTTAGTATAAAATGAGGTGAAGTGACCAAGGGAAACTCCAGAAGTGTTATCATATTATATTGTTGTAGGTGTTACTATATTATGTATATTATAAATATATAGGTTAATTTTATAGGTGTTATATATATTATAAAGCCTAGAAGACATTTTAGGCTAGCTGCCTAACTTTGAATATCTGCGGCTTTGTGAGATGAATCACAGATTTATGTTGCAGATTTACTGAGAATTGAGACTATTAACACCTTAGTATTTTGGAAGAATATAATGATTGGTCTATATTCCTGACTTAGTCATGCTGATGGGAATTTTGAGAGTGCATGAAATACTGTTTTACAGCAGGCTGGACATTTTGAAGTTTGAGAAGATACATTTTCTCTTCAAGTGAACAAGCTGTATGAAACAGACTGTTATGATGCTTTGAAAAATAAACAATATTGTGCAATTACATGAAATCTTTTTAGATCTGCAGTTTAGGCAATGACAAGTTGACAACCTCTTGTTTCTTTCTCTTTTATCTTCTAAGACCAGATTGTTTATGATATGAAGTATTCAAGAAAGTATGCAAAATTTCTAAAGGCAAATAGTATCCTTTAAAGAAAACTCCCATCTCTCTATTCTACAGTTTAATCACACTAACTTTTAATGCACATTCTTAAATATTGATGAAAATATATTATATTCATTACTCAGGACCTTTTCCAAAAATTATATTATAGAAAATTCATGTAGTTTTATAGGTATTTATATGTGCCACTTAATATTTGAGCATAGAATTATATAATGAACGAGACTGTGTGAACTAGACTAATGTGTTAGAATCTTCAGAGTGAAGGGTTGAAAATAGTTTTAAATTGATTTGGCTTCTCAACCATGTTCCATAATTTTTTTTTAAAGACTATTAAAATTAATAACTTTTCAGAATAATTTTATAAATAGAAAATAGAAATTTGAAAACAAGGAACAGAAAATAGGTGCTTAGCTTTCTACATTTTCAAATGCTGGAGAGAGAGTAAAAAGGATATAGTAAATGGGCTACTCATATTTTAATTAAACAATAAGATTTAATATTTGGGTTTACAGCTAAGGTGTGTTCTGTCTGTATTTGCCTAATAACTAACGGATCTCAGTTTTCCTCTATAATACAAAATTTTGATTTCTGAGGAGTAGCATTTAAAATGTAATAATTTTCACTATGCATTTACATTTCTAAAAGATTACCCAGTACTAATTTGTGACTGTTGACTCCTAAAATTGTCTCAGAAATTCAATAGTGGGAATATAATCTGACATTCTATTCTAAGCATCTCAATCTATTGCACTAAGATTCATCAGGATGATATAAAAATCATCCAGGAGGAGAAGCATTGAAGAGGAAAGAAAAGACGAAGTAAGACAATAAAGCTGCAGAGTTTGCAAGGTTTTCAAGAAGAGCTTGTAGCAGTGTTCAGTTTGTGTTTCAACCCTCTTTTAGTCCTATTCCTTATTTGTTTTGCTATAAAATGTCTTTCTTCATAAGTAAAAGTGAAGATAAGTAAGAAAATAGGCTTATCTATCTTTTCCCTAAACTGACTAGCAAATTAATTGCTCTTATTGCCTTTGTCTTGTCTTGGACTCTCTTCAGCATAGGCACACTACAGGCTGTATCTAGCTTTTCTCTCAGCAGCTCATAGAAGGGGTCATTGTAACCTTGCAGTCTGGGCTTTCAAACACTTCTTTATCCTCTTCCTTTTTTAATTTTTTTTTTTTTTAAGTGTCCAGAAGAATGCAGCAGTTTGACCTTTCCACATTTTGTTGCTGTCCTTGTTTATAGTTCCCATAATATGATCATCTGCCCTTCCCTTTTCCAAGATCACTGGTCACTGATGTTCAAAATCACTTAAGATGTTATTCAGACTTCAAGGATTTCATATAGATTTTTCAGTAAAGAACTATTTGACAGTGCATACAAATGGTACTGATGTTCCTGTAGAGAGGTTACTGTTGCTTTGCCTTTCATCCTCCCAGCAATGTTTGAGCCTTTGGAGAAATATGTGTTATTTCCATCTTCTTCATGCTGTGCAGAGCCGGGAATATTTTTGCTCTGCATATCTCATCTCATTTTAAATGCGTTCCCCAGCAGTGTAAGAGGGGTTATTTGTAGGGTGTATTTGTAAAACCAGCATATTAGAGTTTAAAAAAAATATATATTTACTTTCAAAAATACTTTCTTGGCATCTACATGCTTTTTAAAATCATGACAAATAGAAAAAAAGACAGTGTACACATAATGCACATAAAAAAAAATACAGAAAAAGATAAGGGATTTTGATTGATTGATTGATATATTCAATTTAAATTGAGAAAAAGTTATAATACTCCATTATTAGAGGTCTAAAGTTGAATAAAAAATTATCTTTTACCTGTGGCTACTCCCTACATTTCTTTGAACATTAGTCTAGAAACTCTTAACAGCTAAGAAATGTCAGAGCCTCAAGCCAAAGTTTTACATCCATTAAAGATTTCTCCCTACCTGTTTTGTACAGAATATATTGATGCAAACTATGCCTCATGACATTTTTCATTTACTTCAGTGGGTTTTGAGCATTCATGTCTGTTACATATATATCTCTTACAGTGCTCCTGAAGTGCTGGGGTTAAACTCCTAGCCCTGAATGAGGGTTGGCATATGGGTGATGTCCACAAGAAAGACCCTCCTGATTGGTCTTCACCCAGGGTCTGGCCAGCCTTGGGTGGGAACTGATTAGGAGGTCACCACCAGGTGCCTCTGCCTTCCACATTAACCTGGAGAAGTGGCAAGAAGCCACCTCTATAAGAGCTGACTCTGCTTGCAGTGGGGTTGGGAGGTTTGTTTATATAGTGGATGTGCTATGTGAGGGTTCTGGCTATTAGAAGGGATTCTCGACCCTTCATGGCAAGTGGATTTCTCAGGATGGCAGAGTGAGGACTTGAAGATGTCTCTGAGTCCCTACGATAGAACTGGGCTCATGGCCTGGCTGCTACCATTGCCTGTGGCCTTGGCTCCTTGGCTGCATCACTCTCTTCTTCATGTCCATTGTGAGGGGAGAGTGCATTGACTTGTTCCTCCTTCTGGTTGTCTGGCACTTTGGATCTCTGGTGTGTGTTGTGGGAGCTGGGGGAGGAGTCTGGCTGCTGGTCTGCCTGTTAATGATAATATTCTATATTGGGCAAGCAGTCAGCAGAACTCCCCAGGAATGACCATTGTTTCTTAAAGAAGAGATTCTGACACCTGTTATCACTTATAGGATATGAGCTTTGGGAGTATGCAGATGAGAACTATCCATGCCTTTAAAGAGAATAAATCCACTATTACATGAAGTTGTTTTTATAATACTGGGAAACAATTACATAGCCTGTTGCCAGAAGGACTGAGAAAAGGAAAGCAAGGCAAAAAACAGGAGCTAAAAACCTAGCTAAGTAAAGCCCTAAAAGCCCTGCAGATATCTTCACATCTCATCTAAGGTGTTAATCCTCTGTAAGAAGAGGATCAAACGCTATTGGAAATTTCCATTGTCTTCATCCTTTTGAGTAACTTCAGCATGCATCTGCAGGCATGAATTTGTGTTGAACTTAATAAGAGCCAGATATGAAGCTGTTAACATTTCTTCTGTTCAGGTTAACTGGCTGTAGTACAAACAGCTTTCCAGAACTATATAGAATGTTTTGAGTGGGCCAGTTCTAGGCTTTTAAAGAAACACAATATCCATAAGTAGTTGCAGTATACCTTCAGTTCTAGGTAAGGATAAGTTTTTAAGATGGGCTTTCTGGAGATAAAAACAAAAACAAACAAACAAAAAAACCCCACACAAACAAACAAACAAACAAAAGACCATCTGCTTAAGCTCTGGAATGGAGAAAATAAATTAAAATTTAGGTGATTTTGTTATGGTGACAGCAAAATGAAATTTCCTATAAATATGCTTGGAAAGAGGAAAAGCCAAAACAGTGAAATGGAAGAGTAAATTCTGAGCAGAAGCATATGCTGCAATCCCAAAACGTTCTGCAGGCTGAGGCAACTAATTTGATTGTAGCTTGTAGAACAAATACCCTGTCAGTCTCTGTGAGGTCTTAGAAATGGTATTTGAAGATTGCATTTTCATTACAGCTTTTGTTTTCTGTATTTCCCAAGCAGTGTATCATTTTAGTGACTAAAATAAATGAGAAACTTCTTTGTATATTCTTCAATATCAAGTAGGCTACAGCTTTTAATAAATGTCATATTTTTTTACTTTCAAGTGTAGATGCCAAAATAAGTTTTATGACTTGATGGCTACCCTCTGCATGCCTGTCATTCAGGGTGTTACAAAGCCTTTCTAACAAACAAAATCCCTTTCAGACAGATTTAACTGAAAATTACCAAGGTGTTTGGTCTTCAATGAATTAGATGTTTATTAAATGAGAATAAATTAAATTATTTGCATCAATTTAAATACCTATGTTCCACTAACTGACAGATCTGAATTACTAATGATTCACAAAAGGGAAATTTGTTATTAGTGATAAGAGGATCATTTTTCAATAATCTTTTAAATTATTCAGAGAAATAATACTCGGAAGATATTAATATGTATCATGGATTTTCAAAAACATTTATCTCAACTATTTTTTTTCAAATAAGTGGAAAATGTCCTAAGCAACAAGCAGAAAAGCATTATTAGATACACATAAATACATAATCAAATAAAAAGCTAGTTTCATAAACTAATGACTTTACATGAAACTGGCTTTGCTTTTCAGAAAAAATCACCCTTGACATCTGATGGAAATAAAAACACATTTTTTTCCACATTTAGGAATTTGCTATTATAATGAATAATATGCACAGAGGCCTTAATATCATAAAACTTTCTATCACTGCACTACAAATAGGACTTCTTTCCCTCATTAAAGTCCATTTTGAACCAGATGAAAGTGTAGGGTACCTATAAAATTGTCATGGTTACAGGGGCTGGGACCAGTTTATCCTTATGTGGGTAGAACCAAAAACTGTGTATTCTATACTTTCTATGTCAGTGCTCATGGGCTGTTAAGAAAATCATGGGTAGCAGCTGCCCAGGACAGACCTCACACCCCAGGCTATAACAGATAAGGAAAGAGGTTCAAGGTCAGGGGAGATGTTAACACCTTCCCACCCAGCAGGAGGAGTCCTGCCTGTTCATGGGCCCATCCATGCCTCGCCCCATGACTCATACAGAACTCCCCCCAGGAGCTATTTCTGTTTAATGGACCATCAAGGACCCACTGCATGACTCACAGACTGATATCAACCCATTGTGAGATGCTCTGCCCAGGGGGAGGAGCCAAGTCCTCCCACCTGGATATAAACTGGGGTTCAGTACAGCACGGGGGGGCCTTGCCCACTGGATTTCCAGAGGACAAGAGCTACCAGATCTTTTCTACGAGACCACTGTTTCATCTGGACTGCTACCACCACCCTAACTACAGAGTATCAGGTTGTATTCTGACTCTGTGGTTTTCCTTTGTATTATTGCTTTTATTTTATTTTTTCTTATTAAATCATATTTCTGACTTGGAGTCTCTCACTGGTTTGTTTTCAAACCATTACAAAAATGTAACAAAACTTTCATATCCATACCAGGTTAAAAATACTAGTTGTGGAATGTCATGAATAAATGTGGACTTCTGTTTACAGAACTAGATAAAAATTATATTTTCATTCTGTAAAAAAAGCGTGTGTTAGTTATAAAAATATTCTGATGCAATCATGCTTCACAGTAAATTGGGAGATTAAAGTGATTCTGAATCTGAGTTTAAAATCAAAGGCTAAATTCTACTCAACAAACTAAGCGTAAATGTAACATTTCTGTAAACTGGTACTAAAAGGATATTTAACCTCCTATACTGTTTCAGATCTCAGAAAACAAATTTTATAGTATTGTCATGATTACATATATCATGATAAATATATATAAATACACACTAGAATAAGTGAAAACAGAATATATCCTCTTTGCGCTTCAACTGGGATTGAATAGAAAGAAAATTCCTAGGGAGACATCTTGATAACTTAGAAGAAAATACATGGTATTTTACTCTGTCATGTCCAGAGTCAAAATATGATTAGAGCAAATTGAACATAGATGTGTGTCTATATGCATTTGAACAAAATTAATTCTGTTTTTCTTATATTCTTATTTGCTAAATGATAAAAAAAATTCCCTCTCCAGCCAAAGTAACATTTGCATTTTTACATACCAAGTTACAGGGAGTTTTTGTTAGCAAGGGTGTCCCCAGTGTGCAGATAGGACAAAGCAAAGGGTTGAGTAGTTCTCATAAATCTGAGTGACAAGAACAGAACCCAAATAACCTGGATATCAACTTAAGCCACTATTTAAACATGTGAATGTTCCTTTTAAGCCTATACGCCTGTGAAACTAGACCTTTACGACAAGTCTGTACAATATCTTTCTGTATCTCCATCTTAATGGCTTGTTAATCTGGCGGTTCATTCAACAAAGAGAAGGGTGGTGAACCTAGATTGAAACAACTTCATGCACATTTCCTAAGAATAAGCAGTTTAGAAGAGAGATGGAGCTTCCAGCATTCAGGAGGTTCTTCTAATACATATATGTAAGATAGATACACCCACATGAGACTGTTACTGTGTTTGTGTAGCTGAAGGAGACAGAGGTTTGCTCCATACAATTGTGACATAGTTGGGAGTAAGAGTTGTGCCTGTGGACCTTTCCAGTGTGCTTAATCATTCTAAACAAGCTCCAGAAACACCCCAGTTTGGCTCTGCATAGGTGACACAATAGACTGATTTTCAGGGAGCTTACTGAACTTCTAGGCAGAGTCACAACAAGCAAATTGACAGTAGTCCAAGCCAATGACAGAGCAACTGGTTGTCACAGGGACTCTTTGGTAGGACCTCAGAGTCAGAAATTTCCCCTGACAACTCTGGCTCTGCTCCAGGCCTGTTATTAGATGTTATTTGTGACTTTAGATGTGCTGATTAATATTCTAGAGGAGAACTGCAGATACTTCCTACCACAGAGAAAAGAACTGTCAAAACTGTACACAGGTAAAATAATTTTAATTGGTCTGTAGAAACTGTCCCTATAGGAACAGTCCCATCGAATAATCTTTTGTATGCAGTTAAGATATGCCAATATAATAGTTTTAGATAGTTCAATATAATCATCAGAAAGGGGTTATGCATGTGCTGGAATGGTCACACACAATCACGGGCCAGCAGGACTACAGGAACCAAACTGCAGTTCAGGGACTTTCCCCAGTCTGGCCAAAAACACTGATGCAAGGATTCTTGTGGCAGACACTCCTGTCACCATTTGCACAGTGACTGACTGTTCTGTTTGAAAGATCTGATACCCGTGTGTGTTACGTTGTGCAAAAATCACAGTAAACCATTGTTTTTTCCTGATGTTGTCTCTAGGAGTTTTTGTGTAACATAACTCTTCACTGAAAATGTATCTCCTTGCTATATCCAATAATGATTTCAAATATTAAGCAAAAATACAGTTCTGCAGAACAATATATTATACAGTAATGTAATATGTAATGGTATAATACAACTTCATCCCTCAGCCTGTTGAAATGTCACCTAGCATCTCTTCCACACCTCCTAGGAGTGGATATCCAAGGCACATAGAGGACAAGCAGGTGATCAGCATGGGTTTGTGAAAAGAAAGTCCTGCTTGACTAACCTGATCTTCTATGGCAAGGGGTGACCTGCTTAGTGGGTGAGGGACAGGCTGTGGATGTTGTCTACCTGGACTATAGCAAAGCTTTTGACACTGCTACCCACAGCATTTACCTGAAGAAACTGGCTCTTCATGGGTTGGGTGAGAATACTCTTTGCTGGATAAAAAATATTGACTGGATGGTCAGGCCCAAAGAGTGGTGGAGAATGGAGTTGAATCCAGTTGGTGGCTGGTCATGAGTGGTGTTCCTCAGGGCTCAATACTTGGGCCAGTTCTCTTTAATATCTTTATCAATGATCTGAATGAAGGCATCAAGGGCACACTCAGCAAGTTTGCAGACAGCACCAAGTTATGTGGGTTTGTTGATTTGTTAGAAGGTAGGGAGGTTTTATAGAGGGAACTGAACATGCAGGATCAATGAGCTGAGGCCAGTGGTATAAGGTTCAACAAGGCCAAGTGCTGGGTCACAACAACCTCATGCAACACTACAGGTTTGGGGAAGAGTGGCTGGAAAGCTGTCTTTTGACAGCCAGCTAAATATGAGCCTGCAGTGTGCCCAGGTGGCTAAGAAGGCAAATGACATCCTGGCTCATATCAGAAATAGTGTGGTCAATACAATCAGGGAAGGCTTATCCCTCTGTCCTTGCCACTGGTGAGTCCACAGACCAAATACTGTGTGGGTCCCTCACTACAAGAAAAACACTGAACTTTTGATATGTGTTCAAAGAGCAATGAAACTGGTGAAGGGTTCAGAGCACAAGTCCTATGAGAAGCAGCTGGGGAACCTGGGGTTGCTTAGCCTTGAGAAGAGGAGGATGAGGGAAGCAATAGTGCTCTTTACAACTATTGGAAAGGTGGTAGCAGTGAGATGGGGGGTTGTCTGTTCTCCCAAGCAATAGGACAAGAGGAAATAGCCTCAGGTTGCACCAGGGGAGGTTTACACTGACCATTAGGAAAAATTTATCCACAGAAAAGGTTGTAGAGCACTGGAACAGGCTGCCCAGGGAAGTGGAGGAGTCACCATCCCTGAAGGTACTTAAAAGACATATAGATGTGGTACTAAGGGATGTGGTTTAGTGTTGATCTAGCAGCACTGGGTTAGTGGTTGAACTTGATAATCTTGAAGGTCTCTTACGACTAAAACAATTCTATTATTCCTTTTCCTCACTATGAAATAAAGATCTTTTACTTTTAAAGAGATACCAAGAACAAGTATCATGAATTATCTAAAGCAGTTTTCCCTGAAATTCTCATTTTTCTTGGCTCTTCATTGGAAGTTAGATCAAAGAACAGGCTGAGAGTCATTTTAGATACAGGGGTGGGGGAATAAAACTGAACAGATTTGGATTCCTCTGGGGCTCTGTGTAAGGAGTTTGTGTACCAGCTGTTCTGCAAAAGTGGAAGCTAAAAATAATAGTCTTAACATATCTTTGCTAACATTTAATTTACAATATACTATAAGGACCACTTACTTTAATTGGAAGCTTAACAAAAGAGTTCACGATAACTTATTGCTGCCAAATAATATCCAGATTTCTGTTCAAGTATAATTGGAAAACTAATGAATGGCTTCAGAGCATTCTTTGGATTCTTTATGTATTAGTGTTCAGTAATCCTTGGTTACTGATGATCACAAGTATTCACTGCAGTTCTTTTGTATTGCAATATTTTGTGTTTATACAGATGAATGAGATGAATGAATTAGTTACAAACTAAATGATAACTCACATAGCCCAAACTATTTATAAGGATGTAAATGGTCTGATTAATCTTCAAAGACAAGACAATAGAAAATAGGGTTCAATTTTTTCACATACAGTGGAGTATTGTGAAGTTACAGTCCCTAACAGGATAGTATTTAACAATGTGTGATATTTTAATCCTATATTTTCAACATTCATCTCTGGTTATATCTTATTATCTAAAAATGAAACTGTAAAATTCTATAAGAAATACTCTAAGTTCATACTCATGGTAATGTCATTGCTTTCCTGCAGGCTCTGCTGTAACGAGAAGCATCTTTCCCAGTGCTGATTGGTTTCTTTAAGAATTTCTTTGGTTTGTGACAATTTGTCCTTGAGTTCTTAGCAAACATGTTTTATCTAAATTTCAAAATACCTTCTCTCTGGCTTCAGGGAACATAGGGAAAAATTATCCTTTTCAAATAAATAAATATTTGTGGTGTGAATATCAGTTACAAAAATACACTATTTTTTTTTTTTTTTTTCTGTAGTATGGAAAGATGGAAGTAAATAAGATTAATGCAAATATCTCAGTTATTTAGAAGTATTTTGATATACTGGCTGCCTGGTTTTGAAATGCAAATGGTTGTTAAATAGACTTGAAAATGAATGTTTTCCTACAATTTTGGAGACTGAATATATTAAAAATGTAAAGACTTTAGGTCAGATTCTGGTATTGGTAATGAAAGCGTAACTAAAATTAGGATCTAGTTTTCCCTATTTTCTGAATGTTTTCCTGTTTGACTGAAGTTGTTAGCTAAAACTCAGTTTCAACTAGGTGGATAAAAAAGTAATAACATTTGAATATATGAGACAGTTCTGTTTATTGTTACAGATTTAATACTTTATCCTCCAATACTCTCACCTCTCGTTGACAGTTTCTCCTTCCTCTCATGTCTCCAGTTGTCACATCCTGTCATCTGTTTGATGGACTGACCCTGACGAGCAGATCAAACACCCACCCTCCCTTTTGTTCGCTCCTTTCTCACTGCAGATGGAGAGGAAAAAATAGAAGGAATGTGAAACTCACAGGTCGAGGCAATGACAATTTCATAATAAAAGCAAAAGCTGTGCTCACAAGAAAAACAAAAAGATAAATTAATTCATTATTGCACATCAAGCAGGCATATGTCCAGCCACTGGGAAATGGAGCCTCCAAATGCATAGCAGTTGCTTGGTAAGATAATGAATGTTGCCACTTCATCACCCTCCTTTCCATCTTACTGAACTTTGGGAGATGGTGGGTAGGAGGAAAGAGAGAGTCTTGATACTGTGCAAGCACTGTTCAGCAATAGCTGAAATACTTGTGTGTTATCAACACTGTTTTAGCTACAACTGCAAGGCATAGTACCATACAAGCTAATATGACAAAATGCAACTTCATAATCTCATTCCAACCAGACTCAGTATATGGGAGCACAATAAGCAGTGTGTATTGAAAGTATTTTGATAGACTGATAAGAAAGCATATTGTCAGCTGGAGGCTGTCTTATTAAATAGATAAGAGGTTGAGTTACAATTGAATTTTTCTAACTAGAGACACTGATTTGGATCTTCGTCTTGTGTCCAGGTCTGAGGTGTCATAATATTCTTAGACACTTCAAATATTTGAATCCTTTGCCCTTTGGCTGAAATTACTGAATAGGCAAAAAATTAGATGGGGGATGGACAAGAATAAAGTCTGCCCTATCAGACAAGACTTAATTTCTAGGAGTCCAAGCAGTCCTCCTTTCTCTTCTAACTTTTTTTTTGGTGTTATACTACACAACCAATTAAAAGGGCCATGGAAGAAGAAGTGGTGGCTGTGTGATTAGTTTTACTCATAGCACAAAATAAAAAGAGCAGCATACAGAACAAATGAGTGCTACAGATATTCCATGTCCTGATTTTCTCAGTTTCCTAGAATGCCAGAGACTTGCCCAATATTGTCCACCTCCATAACCTCTTATGCTGTGCTATGCAAGCTAATCCTCAAGTTCTTTCTACTCTTCTGAAACTAAGCACAAGTTAAATGTTGCATCACTTAGGAATGCAGCACAATAGCCATGCTAAAAGCTAAAGATACCTAAAAATAGGTAAAATGAATACACCTTAGATCCTGAGTATGGAAGGGTGCACCAAACTACACTACACAGTGCAGAAAAAAAAAAAAAAACAAAGCCTCAATACCTTACATGTAAAATTTACAGTAAAAGACCATGAAATCGTGCATCTCCAGGGAGTTGTAGAAAGAGTAAAGATCAAGGTTGATCTAGGTCCATTCAGGTATTTAAGAAATAAAGTTTGTAGCAGTTTTCAAAAAGTCTTACACAACACTTAAGAATGAACAAAGGAATCCTTACTAGTCCTTGACTATCCAATCTTGGAAAAAAAATTACACTCTAAATCCAGGTTGGATAATCAATTTAATCCAGAGCATAAACAAGCAACCAGTGTGGGCACAGAACTCTATTTAAATGCAACAAAACACATCTTGCAAAAACCCCTCCAAAACAACAAACTACTCCAACCCCATTCCACTATCTTTTCATACTACACAGAGGCAATAAAACACAATTTCACAAAGTATTATTGTCTCTGGGATTTTTTTTTTTTGCAGGTTTAACACACTGCACTTAAAAGTAATTTTCATTCTTTGCCTCACAAAGATATTCAGATGGGTATTTCAGAAGTTCACTTGCCAGATGATCTGAAACCTTATATAATATCCAGTCTAAACTTAGTACATGAAAAATGACTATGAATAATATTATTCTTAAAATTAAAGGAATTTTCCTGCCTTGATATATCTCCTCTCAATGTAGTTAAAGTCATTATATCCTCTCTTAACCTTTCCCAGCTAGGCTAGTCAAACGGAGCTTTCCTTAATCTTTTCTTTGTAAGGTAAATATTCCATTTCTTTAATCATATCTTTTCTCTGAATCTTATCCAATTTAAATTAATCATTCTTGAGAGCAGTGATTAAAGATGTACACAGTATTCCAGATGAGGTCTTGCTGATGCCTTGTGTAGGGGTATTTACATTCTCCTTTGTCTTAGAGGGCATCACTTGATGCGTTCTATGATAGCAGTAGCCTTGTTTCATAGCTACATCACTCTGGCAGTTCTTACCCCAACAAATACACTGAGGTATTTTTAGCCACTTCATCACATCAGATTGAGAAAGGCCCTTTGTCCTGGTTTCACTGGGACAGAACCTTAGGCCTGCCATGGTCTGCAGCCCACTAGCAGTTTAGGGCAGCCAGGGTGGCTGACCAGAGTTGGATACAGGTGTGGTCCGTCCCATAAATGTCATGATTGGTATAAAGGGAGAAGTTTGCTGAGGCTAGGGACCTTCTGTTTGGGTTCCTGCTCAGAGTACTGCCTTCCTGTTTGTTGTGACCACCATACATTTGCTGGGCTGAGTATAACTTTGTTTACTTTATTGGTATTAGTTTAGATGTTTCATTAAATCCATTTTCATTTCAGGCTGTGCATCTGTTACCTTCTTGCTCCCCTTTGGCTGGAGAGGTGTCATTGAATGGTGGAGCAACTGTTGTAGTTTAACACTGAATATGAGATAAACATAGACATCCTTTTGTAGCAAATTTCTATTATTAGTTCTTAAGAATATGATTCTGAACCTTATAGTATTAAATTGCATTGCATTTGTGTGATTTCTCTTCTTAGGATGATTAGATCTTCTTGATGTGATCTCAACACATTGGTTTGACATTTCTCAAGCATATACATAGTTATCATTTCAATGTAATAAACATACGCCATCAGTCCCAACACTGATGCTTGAGAGGTATCTGTTCTATTTTTTCAGACCTGGTGTTAATCACTGGTATCATTATCTTCAATACTGTTTTTTTTTCAAGATATTTTATCAAATGCTTACCTTAAATCCGAATAGAGTAGCTTTATTTTAATAGCCTCTCTAGGAAGCCAGTTATCTAGAAAGATATTAATCTGACACAATCTGTATGAGATAAACCCATGATATAATATAAATTTGATTTACCTCTGTGCCCTTAATTAGTTCTTGCTCATAATCTGCTCTAATGTTTTGCCTAGCACTATAATCAAAGTAGCTGCTTGGATCATGTTCCTTTCACACTGTGTTTTATCCTGATAGTACATTTGTTCTTCTCAAAATTTACTACAGCTAGATTTACAGATTACTTTTAAATGACTTCTACTAGATTTGCAATACTATATGCAAGTTAATTCAGTTGGCGTGAAGTTATCAAGCTCTTTAATTCTTTTACACTCAAAAATAATAATTCTGTTTCTAATTTCTATACTTTAATATGTATCACGGTCTTTTCATTTGTAGCAGATAATGTATGTTACCCTCACAATGAAAAAAAAACTCCACAAGAGTAGGAATAATTTAAAATTTTGGTCATTTTTAGATCTTTTCACCTTTCAAATACCAAATATATGGAAGCCTCCTTTTCTAGTTTCTGCTCCTTATTTATATAAAGAATACAATAATGTGTAAAGATTAGTGTTAAAAACAAAATTCAACATTTTAAAGTTTTCATTTCCAATGCTAGGATAAGGCCTTCAGAGTATTTAGTCATTACCTTTTTAACCTCTGAAACAATGTCTTTATTCTAATGAATCCCTCTTCCTCATTCTTTTTCTTTCTTTGTTTTAATGAATCCCTTTTACCCTTTGTTTTTGTCTCCATTCTTGTTAAAATTTTTCATGATATTCACATTGAAAATCCCTTTCATACAAGTATTTATTTTTTTCTTTCAATATGTGTTCTAATTATGTTTGCATGTTTTACTTAAAAGTAAAGCAAGAGCTCCTTCAGGCCTTCTCTCAATCCAAATCTTTAATTTTCCCAAACCACTCAGCCTGATTAATTCATTTGCCCAACATCTTGAAGTCTGACTTTCTAAAATCCCAAGGTTTATTTATTTTTTTTGTCTGTCTTGACATTTAACATCAATTTATCAGTTCATGATTGCTGAATCACACTGAACTTGCTGCAAGGCTCCTGTTCTTATGAACAGCTTCATAATGATGATGATTGTCCAGTTATAGCTCAATATAACATTATTATAGTAAATATTAGATTTTTTCTTAGTTGTATCATGTGTACAACTGTACAATTTTTTTCTTGTCTCTTTATTACAGCTGAAATGAAGAGATGGAACTCATGATTTTTTGTAGTTTTGGTCCATTGGGGTGCTAAACCACTTAATTGTTAATTTGTTCTATAGCAGGGCAGTTCTGAATTGTACTAGTGAGCTTTTACTGCAGTCTCAGAGCGTAAATCACTCCAAGAGAATCTTCCAAAGGGACCACACAGGTCCTTTAACACTTAGACCATTTTTAACAATACATACATTTTTCCACCCTCAGTAAACTCTGCATGATGAATGTTAACTTATACTCTTAGTTCAGTTTCATGCTAGAAAAAGACCATTCCTATACTTAGCCATCTTTCCTTTAATAAGAAAGACAGTCTGGGCTTAATATAGATGCACTTTAGGATTCATTCCTTTAGTTTTTTTTCTTTAAATAAAGTTACTAAAACATGAAATGCTAATTCACCTCTTGGTGAGGACAGTATCAGAATTTTCTTTTTTCTCACAACCTAGATTAACTATCTTGTGGGAGGCTTTTTGTGAAGAAATAAAAGAGCATTTTTTATCCTTCCTTTTGATAGATTAAAACAGTATAAAGTTAAAAAAGCAGTCACTGAAGATCTCAAGCAAGAAATTTTTAAAACCTAGTTTCTTTTTATATATTTTTCTTCAGCAGATGCAGTCACAAAATTTGAAACTACAGAGTCATGGAATCAGTATAATTCAGGCTGGAAGAGAACTTAGGTCCCTGATCCAGCCTCTTGCTTAAAGCAGGTTGCTTAGGGATTCATGGAGAAGGGTCTTGAAAACTTCCAAGGATATACTATGGGCAACCTCCACCACAACTGGGTTGTTGTCTTGGTAAATAATTTATATTTGATTTTATATTTATTCTCAACCTCTTATTTCAACATGTGGTCACTCTCCTCCATCCTCCCACCATGTACCTCTGGAGATCCTGGGTATGCCTCTTCAGTAACATAGCTGTAGACAGGCTTCTGTCCGGTGCTCCTGGAGCTGTCTCTGCTCTGGCTGAACAAGCCCAACTCCTTCCACTTTGCACAGAACAGCTGCCGCCATCTTGGTGACAGTCTCTGAATGCACACTGGTTGCAATATTCCAGATGTGGTCTAACAAGTGGAAGGATAAATGTGATTCATGAATGCAGCTTTGCTAAGAGTTAATTCTCTGTATTTAAATAAAGTACCCTTTTTTCTTCTTGCAGATGTTGTTGAGATGTTTATTCAGTAATAACTATGAAGTTAACCAATTTTGTTGTAAAATTCAAAACCCTATATTTCTAATAGTTTTGAATTCAGGTTCTTGCAATTTCTGGGGAAAATATCAAAACAACTTTCTTACAGCTATAGATAGACAATCAAAAACTTAATTGAAAAGTCAAGCATGGCTAAAAAAAAACCCCACACTGATAACAAGGAAGATGAGAGAGAATAGGAAAACAGAAATCTTTACAACATATTTCATATGTATATATTCTGATAATTCAAATTTCAGCATGCATTTAACAGGACAGAGGAGGAAAAAAAAAAAAACAAAACCCCAAAAACTACAACAAACAAACCACAACAGTTTGACCTGTCATGAATATTTGTTCTAAATTTTTGTATAACAACTTCAGTGAATTTGTGCAAAATCTTGAACAAATATTATCTTTATGACCTGAGAATGAAAGTTTAAGTGAATTTAAATTATTCTGAACCAGAATAATGTAGCGTTTAGGAACTAGATATTATGCATGGGACTTAAATCTGACTTAAAATTTCAGATATAAAATTAACTTCTACAAAATTCAAGTAAAGAATGGATTTCTCTTTACTCAGGATACACAGTGGAACTAATCCCAGATTTACTAGTTTGGAATCTTAAGTAGCAAATTCTGTGTGTATGCAGCTATGCTTTACTGGGATAGTATCTCTGTATTGATTTGGCACTTGATGGCAGATCAGGGCTCTTTAGACTGTGTGTTCATGTGTTTAGAAATAGTTAGGACATGTTAAAAATGGACAATGAAGCTATAGAGCTGGATTAAACATCTAGGACTGGGAGATTATTACTGGTTTTGTGAAATAGAGAATCTAACTAGCTTGCACAGCCACCTACATGGAAAAAACACAAGCACTGCCTTCTCACTCAAAAAGAAGAATCTGTTTAGAAGACAATTTTTTTTATCAAACAGAAGGCAAACACTGCAGAAACTTAGACAAGCATAAAACCAGTGAATTCACAGTATTGATACTATAAGTGAAATATTCATGCTAACATTTCTTTTAGGGCAGTCCATTGCCTTGATTTTCATAGATCTGTATTGCCCTCTTTGAACAAATATCACTGGACCTACTATGCGTTTCCTTTCCCTTTATGTTTAAAGCTTACATTACAAAGTCAATAAATTCCCAGAATAACAAAGGATGCCCACCTCCTTTCTCCCTCGCTACCACCAGCAGCCATTCATTGCTGAAATTCATTACACAAGCCTATTTGGGTGTAAAGGAAGCACGTTTAATATGGATGCTCTTCTTGGATTAATAAGCCTGTTCTTGCTATTTATGACTGTTGCCTTTTCTGCAGTTACATAGATTTTTGTGTTGCAGTGTGCCACGCAAAAACCTTCATTACAGTTCAGGTTTTGTGATATTCTACATCTTCAGTGGAGTACTTCTGCAAGTTCCATCATATGGTTCAGGTCTGGGTTTTACTTTGATCATGTCATGCCATACATGACAAACACACATTCTTTCCAAAATGAGCACACGTTTACCCAGCATTAGTTGTGTATAAGCCAGGTACAGAGGTTTGAACTGAGGGGTTTCTGAACAGAGTCACTCAGGGGACATTAATTATATTTTTGTTGCTTTAGTTACATGATTATTTTGTCTCAAACTCTGCATAAACTTAAACCAGAATGATTTAAAAAAATATCCTAACTTAGCAGTTGATACTAGAACCTGTTCATTTTGTTTCTCCTATCAGTTCGTTAGGATGGGAGAAAGGACTTTCTTGCATTAGGCCTAAAACAAGGTTTGGAAGTCCTTGCAAAGTCATTGTGGAATACAAAGGAATTCAGAGTAGTTTTGTGTTTCTGGTAGTAATGTACTGGTCTGTTTGGCTTCCTATTTACAGCCATCATTAAAATCCTGTGTAATTTTCTTAAATACCTAAAACAATAATTCACAATTTAAAATGCTTAGTATTCAGTAAGCTTTCTTTTTGCAATATCCCTTATTTCATTTTAGCTTAGCTCTTAAGAGATTTTTCCAAAGAAATCTTCTAATTTTACAGTCTTTTAGATGGTAATAAAGGTAGTAATAGCTTCTCTTTTGGGGAAATTGAGAAAATATTATAGGATAAAATCTTACAATATGGGTCTGGAAAGAACACCTAGTTCCTGCCCTGAGGCAGAATCAGTTCTACTCAATGGTTAACTTCGAAGGTCAAAAATTGGCTTTATTGCTGTCCTTGTTGAAGTCAGCTCTTCTTTCCCTCAAGGTGGAACAAGACAAATTACACAAAATGATGGAGAAAAGAGAAGTGCACACAACAGGAAGTCTGAACTGCTCCTTTAAGGCCTTCCAAACTTGTAGAAACATCAGGCTATTTAAGAGACTTTACCTGTTCTTTCCCTGTGGCTCACAGCAGCACTGTGATAAAGATAGTCTTGGTTCACTAAACTGTCTATCTTTCATCAAAAAAAAAAAAACCAAAAAAACCCAAACACCAAACCAGAGAAGACAATCGGGTAGAGAAAGCAAGCACATAATATTTGTAACATTATGGAACCAATTTTTACACTCTAGATTATGTCCAAGATCTTGCTGAAGACAGCAATATAGTATAAATAGCATACCTTTGCTTTTTTTCAGAACATTTGATGCTGAAGTTCAAACAATTGAGACGGTTGAGTGGAGATTGAAAGGAGTGAGGTTTGCTGCCAGATTTTCTCATGAAGACACTTTTAAGACTTCATAAAAGGGCAGTAGATGAAAAAGTTCAGCTGCTCAGTATTTTATTGAAAGTGCATTCTGGGGCAATTTTTAATGTAGGTGCATTGATTTTTTGCTCACCTATTTCTCCCATTTATGATGCATGATTTCAGCTTAGTCCTTTTTTATTTAATGATTTTTTTTATCATTCTCGCCAACACAAATTCAGCTTTCTTCTTTAACTATTACAATTTTCTTCAATATGCAAAGTTAGATTTTCGTTACTGTGAATTTTGTAATTCTCATCTTTAAATTACTTCTTTGAACATTCACATAGTATTACATGACAAAAATAAAATATATTTGGTTTTACAATGGATGTGAATATTTCTAAATAAACTGAAACAATATAGAGGGGCTTATCTTGAAATGTAAAACAGGCGGACAGGATTAAACAGAATTCCTATGCTTTACATAGGCATGTCTCACATATGGAACAAAATGGCTTTGAAAAAACAGCCAAATACAAAATCATATTTCTGTGAGAAATTATGATGATCCATGGGAAAACATTAGCAATAATCACAAAGGTTAAGAAATCTTTGTAAACCCTCAGAGTGCTACAGTTAATCATGTAGCATAGTCACTTGGTTGGTGAAAGGGATACGTAGCAAACAAGAATACTGAGGTGATTTCTATCTTCACACAGCCCTGGTGAGACTGATACTGCAACAAGAATACAAAATTGCTGCATGCAGTTCTGATGTACATGTTATTGAAATACCAGACAGGGTTTAAAGAACCTTGAAGCCATAGCACTAATGTAATGCTTTAAGGGATGAAACAAAATGCCACTCATAAACATACTTCTCTTGTGGTGCTTACAATATGTTTAGACATTTCTGAGCTCAGATGATCTAGCAAAGAGTCCAACTTTCCATGCTGCTTGCTTGCATGACTACTGAACCCAGAGTGCTGCAAATGTCATGTGAGTAGATGGGTAAATAGTGAAGTGATGATGCCAGATAGAGGTCTGTGCTCCCATTGACATGCAGCTTCCAATACCTGTATTAGCTAGCTCAAAAATAACATGAGTATGGCTGAGAGATAATGATTTTGATACAGACAGGTGTCACTGATCTTATAACTAATAATATAAAACTGATAATTCCTAAAAGCATATAGAAATAATCTGTGGAGATACCTTTGAGTAGCTCTCTGTAGTGAGAGTTAGGTTTAGAAATAGAAAACCTGTTGTTTTCCACCAGGAAAAGGAGACATACTGCTTCAGATGATTGTAAGTAATCCAATAGTAACATCCTTGCAACATCAGGTTACACAAACATGTGACAGCATGCCTGAGCTGCAAGGCACTAGAACACATGCAAAAGTATAGTCAAATCACCATGTCACTTCAGGCTAGCTTTGTCTAAATGACTAGGCATAATGCTAACAAAATCAGAAATGTGCGCAGTAACAAGGAAAGGATAAAACATTGCCAAGTAAACAGGAACACAATTCCAATGTATAGTTATTTTTAAATGAACAAACATTAAATTAGTGTTTGGTATTTTATAGTTTATGAGGTACTATTGAAGAAAAAAAATATGTTCAGAAAACTTATTAATACAAGTATTTTAACAGGTACTTATTATGATATCATATTAGTAATAAATAAAAGAATCTTATGTTTTGTGCAGTATCTCTTGAGGAGGTAAACGTCTCAGCCTTTTCATATATGTTTGAAACTAGCAATGATTTTGTGGCAACAGAAGAAATAAAATTTGTGACATGTTAATTACAGTCAAAAGATGTTTGTAACAGCATAAGAGAATGGGAATTAGCCATTCTGCAATGTCAAGCAGAGTTTATCAAGTAACAACTGCAATATTGAATATATTTGTCTTTTACATGAGATCCAATAGCCTAACATTTTATACTATTGTAGACAATTGAATGTCTTTATCCCTAATTTGTAGGTGTATAAGCATTCTCTGTGAAATGCCAGCTGTCTGGCTCTCTACATGACTATGCCTTCCTGCTTTTAAATAATCTAGTCTTAACTCATTTAAAATGTTGCAGGCTAAGGTCCTTTCCTTCAAAATGTTGTGTTCAGATACTGAGCTCTGCTAGGCAGATGACATGTTCTGTCCATGCAGAACAAACACAGGAGAAATGCCCCAAAAAGGTGTGCTACATAAAATTCTTTAAGCCTGTTTTCAAAAAGAAGTTAGCACTTTTTCAGTACTGGTTGTCACATACCAGCTGAAACAGAGCCTGGGGAACCAGAAGGAAATATGAAGCTCTTGTTCCTTAACTAACCAGAACACTCACATAACGTAGTGTTAGTAAGTCCACTAGTCAACACTTTAGCCACAATACTTGAGCAGGCCCAGCATACAAATCCATCCTCAGCTACCAGAAAAGATGTATTTGGTTTGGAGTAGACAGACTTGATTAAACTTCATACTCTTTAAGCATGCATTCAGACTAGGTCAGGATTTCAACCTCTATCACCAGGAGAAGTTCAGGGACACAGAATGCTTTATCAGTGTGAGAAACTGGGAGAGCTTAGGCATAGAAACATAGAATGATTTGGGTTGGAAAGGATCTAGTTCCAACCCTCCCTGCCATAGGCAGGGATATCTCCACTAGACCAGGCTGCTCAAAGCCCCATCCAAA
Organism: Merops nubicus; assembly: GCF_000691845.1. Classification (NCBI taxonomy): domain Eukaryota; kingdom Metazoa; phylum Chordata; class Aves; order Coraciiformes; family Meropidae; genus Merops; species Merops nubicus. Next base: position 27,955 of record NW_008592709.1, read on the forward strand.
CTCGTCTTGAATGTATTCCATCATGGAACATCCACAACTTCCTTGGGCAACCTGTTCCAGTGTCTCACCATACTCATAGTGAAGAACTTCTTCCTTACATCTAATCTAAATTCACTATCTTCCAGTTTGAACTCCTTACCCCTCATCCTATTACTATAAGCCCTTGTAGAAAGTCCCTCCCCAGTTTTCTTGTAGGCCTCCTTTGGACACTGGAAGGCCACAATAAGGTGTCCCTGGAGCCTTCTCTTTCCCAGGATAGACAACCCCAACTCTCTCAGCCTGTTCTCTTAGGAGAGGTGTTCCAACCTTCTGATCAGTTTTGTGGCTCCCTTGGGACCTGCTCCAACAGGTTCATGTCCTCCTTGTGTTGAGGGCTCCAGAGCTGGATGCAGAACTCCAGGTGGGGTCTCACCAACACAGAGTAGAGGGGCAGAATCACCTCCTTCATCCTGCTTACCACACTTCTTCTGATGCAGCCCAGGATATGGTTGGCTTTCTGGGCTGTTCTTGCAAACTATTGGCCCCTGTTGAGCTTTTCATCTGCCAACACCCCCAAGTCTTTCTCCTCAGGACAGCTCTCAATCCAAACTCTGCTCAACCTGTATTTGTGCTTGGTCTTGCCCCACCCCATGTGCTGGACCCTGTCTTGGGTCTTGTTGAACTTCCTGAGGTTGGGAAAGGCCCACCTCTCCAGCCTGTCAAGGTCCCTCTGGATGGTCCCTTCTCTTCCAACATCTTGACAGCACCACACAGCTCGGAGTCATCAGCAAACATGCTGAGGGTGCACTTAATTGTGCTGTCCACATCACTGATAAACATGTTAAACAACACAAGTCCCAGTACCAGCCCCTGAGGAAATCCATTCATCATTGTTTTCCACTTGGCCATCGAGCCATTGATCCCAATTTGAGTGTGGCCATCCAGCCAGTTCCTTATATACTGAGTGGTCCATCCATCAAATCCATATCTTTCTGATTTAGAGACCAGGTTGTTGTGCAGGACAGTGTTGAACGCTTTGCACAAGTCCAGCTAGATGATGTCAGCTGCTCTTCCCTTAACCAATGATGCTGTAACTCCCATGTAAAAGACCACTAAATTTGTTAGGCACAAGTTGCACTTGGTAAAGCCACGCTGGTTACCACTAATCACCTCCTCATTTTCCATGTGCCTTAGCAGAGCCTTCAGGACAATCTGCTCCATGATCTTGCCAGGCACAGAAGTGAGATTAAGTTTCCTATAATTGCCCAGATCTTCCTTTTTTCCCTGTTTGAAAGTGGGAGTCATTTTTCCCGTTTTCCAGTCAGCGGTAACTTCACCAGACTGCCATGACTTTCTAAATATGATGGAGTGCTTCTTAACAGCTTTATCTGTCAGTTCCCTCAGGACCTGTGGATGGATCTTGTCAAGTCCTATGGACTTGCACACCTTCAGGTTCTTTAGTTGGTCTTGAATCTGATCTTCAATTACAGTGTGCAGAAGGCATGGATAAGGCCAAACATGTTACAGCTCAGCCCACAATGTTTTATCCTGAGGTAGGTTCTTAAGCCTGTTGGAGACAAACTGAACTACAACCAGGCTCACAGAACATTGTGTTCAAAAACCAAGTATATCATGAGAAACAATACACTATCCTCTTCTCAGCCTTGCTTATGCCATAGTAGTACCATGATATAATGTCACCAAGATCTTCCTAGCCTTCATTGAACATGTATTGCATCACAACAACAACAACAAAAATTCAGACTACAATAGAAAAAAATCCCACCCACTGTTAATTTTCTTGCCTGATACAAGCTATTCCTCTCACCTGAGACTTAGTTGTTTAAGTTACAGTGCCTATCTGACTGTTATCAGTGCACACTGATTACAGGATACAGGACAAATCAAGAATGAAGATGAAGAATGAATTGGCTTTCAAGCGCATCTGGCTACTCAGAAGTTTCCTATTCCTCTACGTTTTGCAGTAAACATCCATGTACACTAAGCGTGAAAATGAAGAATTCATGCATAACCTATAACACAAGCAAGTTTCTGCAGAACTCTGTGGTGTACTTTCTTAGCAATAGGGTTTTGGGTTTGTTGTTGTTTTTGTTTGTTTGTTTGTTTTTGGTTTTTTTTTCCCCCCAGTCACATAGAAATCTTGTTTTAAACCATTTTCAAGCCTTGATTTGCTGCATCCTGAAAATTCTCATATGGTGCTGTGCTTTTATTACAGTTAGATTTATAACAGTGCATTTTCTCTTAAAAAACAACATTCTATTCTCTTAGCCTCTGCTATGCAAGGATGAATTAACCTGATTTTTCTGGGTACCACTGAGGTCGGTGAAATCAGTGTAAGTTCTCAGTGCCCACTGTATTCACAAATGTGTTAAGTTTAGCCGCCTTCTTTTACTTGCTCTGTTTTTCCTCCTTTACCACAAATGCAAATGTTTGAGTTAAATGTGGGGGTTTTTTTGTGTTGGTCTTTTTTTTTTCTTTTTTAAGAAACAGTTTGCAGCCTTGGATTTAGGCATTTCCCTTCTGTATTTTCTGTTCAGCTGGAATATTCAGCTGCCCAACGACAGTAATTGCCTGTTTCTTTTCCCATTAATATCTAAGATTCACTACTTTCAGCTTTCTTCAGAATAGCTGTGTTTCCATTACTTAGTCAAGTCATCACAGTGCAAATAATGTGACTCATTATCATCATGTCATTTGCAGTGTGAGAGAGATGATGAGGCAAAATGAGAAAACGCTGCTTCCTGTCAAAAAAGAAAATTGTAAACATTTCTTTCAGGTTGGAGAGTTGCTGAGTATGTTTTCCAGCTGAAAAATAAATATGTAATGGGGATAGACAATACTGTTCTTGGCTTGAACACACACACTACGAACTTGTTAGTTGTCTAATCCTACTGTATCTAATACGCCTCTAAACTCTTGGTGGCTGGAGTGTTACTTGCTGAGATCAGCTATTTACACTATTCAATACTATTTGAGGAAAAAAACCCTGCCCAAACAAAAAAAGAAAAGCAAAAAACCTCTCAAGCTGAAGATAGGGATTTCAGCCAGATAAAACATTTTGTTTTACAGATACTGGTAAAATTTGATAAATGAGCAGCTGTATGTTCCCCTTGAGCTACTATATTTAGACAAGTGGAACAGATGGTATGGCTCTGCTTCTCCCACACAGAAACCTAGATATTGATGGAGGCAATGCCAGTATTGCATATACAATCATGAAAGTGAATTATGAAGGTGGGGGTGGGGAGATAAGATCCTTTGTGATCTCTGAATATGTGCACAAAAATGAAGTTGTAAACCAAATAACACCATTAAGGTTAAGACTACTCACATATTTTCCAGTAAGCATTAATATGCAATAAAGATATGTAGCAATTAACACATTCAATCTGAATGATTGAAATCATAAAACCAGGACATTTACTGTGACATGGAGTTATTTCTGTCTCTTGTAGACACCTTTACCCAAATCCCTATCGCTCCAGTAGTTTACAGATCTTCTGAAACAGTGTTGGTGCTCTAGTAACGTCATAGGATGTATGTATTCCCAGGGTCAGGAGTTACTCTCACTATTTGAACACTACAAGATGCTGCTACTAGGTGCATTTCTAATGTGTCAGGCAGTTTCAAGAGCAGTCCTTAACAGTGGAGTAAATTAGGGCATGATGCTGGCACATAGTAGACTCTTAACAAATTAGTTGTTCCATTCAGAGCACTGTCACTAACACATCCATGAGTCTCTTTTCTTCCTTTTCTGTTGAAGAACTAACAGCTATTGAGACAAGGGAAATATTTGGAGGAAGGTAGAGCTGTGTGGTCATCTGACAGTCGAACCCAAATTCTCATAAAAATCTGGCTGTGTTCATATTCAAATAAAGAAATAGAATTGACCATCAAGAAGGAATGTTTATACCCTGTCAAACCAAAGTTTTATACTTATGCCAGTGTAACTGGGCCTTTCTAAATACTTCAGATTGTTCTCTAATGGAACCCAGGTACACTTCTTTATTATTTTAAATGAAAAATTAAGGAATCTTTTATCCCACAGAAGGGCTGTGATTTTTAAAACATTAAATGACAGTTCATAGTGATATTGTTGTATTGATTTAAAACAAAAAAAAAGCATATACAAATGTAGAGAAAAGACATTGAAATGTATACAATAAATGAAAAAAATTCTCTATTCTCTCTCTTGCAGTCATTTTCCTTATGAGACACAAAATTATTCTCCTCTCATCTTTAGAGCTGCATAATTCACTGCAGTGTCTTTTCCATTTTGTGCATATGTTTTCTTCCGTTTCCATAGCTTTAAGCTAAATTTATATTGCAGGTTTCAAAGGTGCTTTGGGCCCTGAAAGCATTATATCTGTGTAAGTTCAGCCTTGCAAATGGAACATTTGGTAAAAAATTTGCTTACTCATTGTTATATGTAGATACAACCCAAAATTCACATTTTTTGTCTAAAACTGGACCCACCTGAAAACCCACAGTAAAATTTGTGAAAAAAAAAAACAAACCTAGGAGTAGTGAAGCTTCAATGCTGATAAATTTCCATTGAATTTAGGTATATAGCTATGACTTTCAAGTTTGCATGGAAGTGAAGCCAAATTCCTCCCAAAAGTATTTCAGATTTCTCGATGTGTCTTTTTTGTCTGTTTTTGTTTTGTTTTGGTTTTGTTTTTGTTTTTGTTTTGTTTTGTTTTGTTTTGTTTGTTTTGTTTTTGTTTTTGTTTGTTTGTTTGTTTGTTTGTTTTCTCCTTTTTCCAGACTAAAATTTATAGAAACCCCCCCCCAAATCAGCAATTGTAAGGTTTGGGATATGGTAGATTACATTTGTCTTTATTTTTCTTTGTTCTGCTTGTAATGTATGCATACATATATGCATTCCTTAAACACGAGCATAGTCTGTGACACTTTAAATACTTCAACCTGAATCATAGGGTTCAAATACTTCTGTATGTCCTGAATGGCAAGTTGTAACTTGGTGTTTATATGGTGAAAATTCAAGTAAGTTATAACATTTATGAAAGGTTACAAAACACTAAATTATCTAATATATTAAACTACCAAAATTTTCAGTATAAATCTTGTGCAAATAAAAAAATATTCTAATGCCTGGCAAAATATTGCCTATATTTCATACATGTTCAACTCAGGGGAATAAAATTGAGCCATAATCCTTTTATAAATTAAAGCTTCTTTGAGCTGTCAAGAAAGAATGTAAAGGAATGTTACAATTGACTATGGATATTTTTTTTCAAAAAATTATTTTGAAAGGAATAGTGAAAAATTGGAAAAGAACATCTAGGTGGCAGCTGATAAAGCAGAAAGAAAAGAATCTAGCATACCAACAAATGCGACTAATACAACCCATGATCTATACACTACCCTTGCTGCAAAAGTTTGCAATACTGAAGAATTTTTTCCATAAGACTTATGAAATATGAGGAGATGCTGAGAGAGCTTTGGCTGTTCTGCCTGGAGAAGAGAAGGGTCAAAGAGGAGATCTTGTTAATGGGTGGTCAAACATAGGTTGTCCAGAGTGGTTGTGGTGCCTCCATCGTTTGAAGCTATTCAAAACCTGACTGGACACAGTCTTAGCCAACCTGCTACAGACGACCCTGCTTGAGCAGAGGAGTTTGACTAGATGACCTCAAAAGCTAGTTTTTAACTTCAGCCATTCTGGGATTCTGTGATTACAGAAGTCTGCTCTGGGTGTGCTTTGCTGGATAGTCAATGAACCCAATAGTATGGCATAGAACTGATTGTGAGCTGGTATCCACTATTTCTATGGAAGCTAAATAGATTTTGGTAAGAAAAATATTTTCCCCCCCTCCCTTTAGTGTTTTTTGAGCTGCAAGACCTTTAACAAAAACATACAAGGCCTTCCAGAAAATTGACTGGAGGAAAAAATGTTCACCTAATCAGCTTATTAAAAGCAATTCCTTATAAAAATATATATTCTCCAAAATGTTTAAAGGACCCTGTGCACATAAGTAGAAGGTAGAAAACCACAGTACTTATTTTAATTCTGAAGACTGCTTGCTCTACAGGGGAAAAAAAAAAATAAAAGAAAAAAGTAGGCATTTATTAATATCATTTGCCTCTCATGGTTGGAAAAAAAAAAAAAAAAAGAGTTCTGTACTTTTTAATTGACTATATATACAAAGGAAGAAAACATTCCTTATGCATAAATTCTGTATGTAATTAAATGCTTTAATGAAGGTTATTCTGCTCTTCTAACCCATTGTCCTCCATACAAATATTTAAATTATATTATTTTGGAATACGATTTCTTAAACAAACAAACAACAACAACAACAACAAACCCTAACTTTTTAAAGACTCAGCAGAGGAAGATGGGAAAGATAGGATTCATTTGACGCTTGAAATCTACCCTGCAAAATTCTTGGGACAGGGAAAATCTCTACAGTCTCTCTTTTTCCCTTTTGCTCATTTTCCACTGCAGTGGTCTGGAGAAAGGAGACCCCTAATATTCTGTTTTCACCTCTGGCTTCTGTAGCAGTTGCTATGGTTACAAACTATCAGACCAGACTGGCATTTCTACAGACAGAGCCGATGTGTTTTGCAAAAAGAGAACTCAGCTCTACGATATATTCTACTCCTCCTATCCCACCACCTCTCACTTCTTGCTTCTTTCAGGTCCATATCCTTTGAAAATTCTTAGGGAGGTTTGCTTAATTAGGGACATAGAGCATTTTCCAGTGCCAGGCTAACAACAATGATGTTTCTCTCATGTCTAAAGGCAGGAATTTGTAACTGCAAACACATGCACATAATTATGCATGACTACTACTCCTTTGGAGTTTAAGAGACCTACTCATATATAAAGTTACCTGTGAATGATTGTTTTATTTGCCACTTACATTACATCCTCCTCTTCTGTTAAGATCACTGAAAGATGATTCTAACAGAATATCTAGGGCAATGTTTAATGTAGAAATCCTAGGCTGTAAAGAATTCATTCATTTGGTAACCATACAAATGCTTATAGGATATTTGTACATCAAGACATTAGGTTGCAGAAACACAAATCTGTTTACCCTTTAAAAATACATATTTGTTCATCTGAAAAAAAAGGAGTAGCATAATATACATAGGTTGTCTTGAACACTTTTTGCTTCAACTAACAAAATCTACATTTAATTTACTCAAACACTTGAAACTGCCACAGTTAAAATGGGAAAATATTTATGAAGGATAACTAATTTTAGTACAACTTCAGGGCTAAAAAATTATTTTCATGTCACTGATTAAAGTTCCAAAACCTTATGCAAGTTTATTTATGGTCAGTGCAAATTTTAGAATAGTATTTTTTTGCCTTAAGTGCTTTCATTGCTTTTTAAATAATTTTGTTTGGAATTTGGTAGCTAATGTTTTTTGAACACTGCTGAGCTGAGGAATATTTATAAAAAGTCATCAGAATATCATGTCCCTATACCATGGTTGACGTTGACCTTAATTTATAATTTTTAGTGCTTAGGATTTTCATTTTCCTAGTGGTACTTGTCATCTAATCAGTGCAACAGCTTCACAGCTTCTGTTGTTGATAATCTGTTATCAGTTCTGAATAGCTACTTGCCTGCTAGAAAGCAAAAAGCGAAGAACTTTTTTCAAGCATTTTGAAGAATAAGAAATGGTTGTTTTGACACAACTGTGCCTCATCTATTTCAGCTTTTCCTTGCCCACTTTTAGAGGATCCTTATTTGAGTGAGCAGTTATTGTATAACTTTTAAATCTTTCAACCAGGCATCAAAATAATCTTTCTCATCAGAAAAGTCATCTGTATACTACACTAGCAATTGCACATTCCATTATCCCACAGTGGATATTGCCATCCTGTGAGAAGCAAACAAAAACTACATATTGATTTCTTTTACTTATCTATAATTGTTCTTTCCTCTTATATAATTCTGGATTTCGGGTCTTATAGTCATCATGCAGTAAAGTTAAGCTTATTTTTCTTACTCAGTCTGCTCTGAAAACTGTCTTAGTGATTCTGTCTGTTAACAGCACAAATACAGAAACTTGCTGTTCACCTCAACATCATTCAAGCCCAGGTCTGTATGAGGCAATCAGCTGAGGTTATCAGATCATCATGTGAGTGCTAAAGCCAACTGTTACTGAAGAGGTGAGGGGATTTTCAAAAAGACAACTTTAGTAAGACTTTTCAGACAAATTTTTCTAATGAGTAAATTTTACTGTTGTTCCTCAAGGTGGTGATCTTCCCAACTTCTTGTTGATTTTTTTTGTCTTGTTTTGTTTTTAGAAAATCTTTCGTTTATCTGTTCTGTAACAATAAGTACAGAAAAGACAAGAATTTCAGCCAGAATTAGATTAGCTGTAAGTCAGACAAAAACACATGAATAAATTTGTTTGTTTGTTTCTCAAAACTCTCTTTGGCTGTATGCATTTTCTGCACATGTTTATGAACAGGTGTTTTGCCAATGACCAGGCCCAACAAAAATGATAGCACCAGCAGGAAGATGAACCAATACACAGACTATATTGCATACAAGAAGGACATTCCATGAATGATCACTGGGGGTACAAACAGATCAGTCAGCTGGTACATAAACAACCCCACCCCAAACGATCCCACAAAAGATGCAACTCGGCCCACAACAGGTGGTACAAACAGTGAACCAAGGTTTCCCACAGTTGGCATGGGAAACAGCCAAACCAACAAGTTAAACATATAAGAAAAAGGTGCCCACATGGTGACTCTCACCCAATCAGACCGCGTTCACAAAGGTCATAAGCAGACTGGGGCCCAGCTCCAGGGAGAGTCAGGAGGTCTTCCCTGAACCAGGACACTCTGTGGAGTGCCCTTTGCATGCAGACACGCAGACACTCCTGACTCCCTGCAAGTGGTCCCAGCTTTTATCCCCAAGCAGACACCTGACCTTTGTCAACTCAATGCGGGACCCCTGGGGCTCATTTAAAAAAAGGGACCCCTGGGGCTCATTTCCCTTCTGGCTCTCCCTGCAGGGCCGGCCGCACTCTGTCGGGAAGCTATAAGGCAAACTCACCACCCCTTTATGAAGGGCTGTGGGAATCACCCATATGTCAACCTTAATTCAGGGCTCGGGGTTCAAACCCCAGCATTTCAACAGGTAGAATCCCAAAATGTTCATGGTCATGTTTAGAGGCAACACTTGAAGACTGAACTGTAAAATCTTATAGACAGAATCATGTTGCAGTGCACCTCCTGGAGACAGAGGTTTCTCTTTGTCCCCAGACATGGGCACACATCCAGAATTTTCCATCTTTCCCAGGTTGTGGTTGGCTTAGCCACCACAAGACCAATCCCCTAACACCCATTGGACCCCTGACCTGTAGGTAACTCATCCGTGTATCCTTACAGGACAATGCCTTTGTAAACCCACCTACCAACCTGTTAAAAACTCCTGGCCCCAAGGCCACAGGCTCTTTCGCTTCTCCCCCTGGGGTGGGTGCTGTTTCAGTGCCTGCCTCAGGTGTTTTTGTTTGTTTTTTTCATGTTATTAAAATCTTTTATTTTGGAAGAAAGCGATCGTTGCCCATCCCTCCTTTACTCGCCACTGTCCTCCTCTTCACTGAAGACCACCCTGGAGTTAATTTTAACTCTGTCAGAAATATGAGCTCAAGGGTCTGATATCTGTCTAATAACCGTTGACAGAATATTTAATCTGGGCAACAAGACTGCCTGATCTCTGTCAATTTAGCAACTGATCAGACAAGAAGAATTTGACTAGTCCCTTTAGACACTTATATTGCTTTGGGAAACAACAGGTGCTATTTTTGATGGCAAAAGGCCCGCCCTTGTAGTTGTGTGCAGAACAATGAAGACTTCTTGCTAAATATTTGAAAAACTCAACCACAAGAAGAAGACATATAGATATAGATGATATAGATATAGATGATTAGATATAGATATAGGTAGAGATAGAGATAGAGATAGATAGAAAGATAGATCAAAGGTTTTATAGCCATGAATTCCAAATTTTTTAGTTCATCTGAATTTCTGAGATTCTCTAGAGCATCTCCAATCAAGTTTCTCACAGCTAAGCAGTTGAATACCATCCTAGATCGGGTTGGAAAGATATTTGGGTTTACTTTCACCTCTGGATCAGCTGTTGAGCACCAGTAGATTAAGAACATGCACTCTTAGAAATTACTAGATACAACTTAAGTTGATAGACTTGCTAAGGCCTAGTTTGGACAAGGTTGAAAGAAGATCTAGTAATACTATACATGTTTAGTGGAGCCTATGAAAATGATAAAATATAGTTCCAGCTCTTACAGCAATGATCTGTCAAAATGTAATACACAACATATTAAGGACACCATCAACTTACATACTTATAGATATTTTTATAACAATTCATCTTTTCTGTTCTATGAAAATGCCTGCATGTGTGCTGTACATCAAATATATGCATCAGGAAAAACTGGTTAGAAATAAAAGACCCATGCTACGGGGCATCAAACTAACATGTGTCGTGTAGCATCAATTTGCCCAAAGGAAAATGTTTTAGATTTATCTTCACTTCAGAAATACAAAGAACTTGACAGTAGAAGAGCAAAAGATTTCTGACAGTCATTATGGCGACAAAGGCCCTGATAAATAGGGTAACTACTGTATACTGAACACAATGAAAAAGCCAAAAAGTTTAATTTTTATCTAATCAATAAATTCCCTAGCCCATCCAGATTTGAATTGCTCGCTATAAAGTCATGAATCTGTAATATCAGCAGGCTTGTCAAATTTCCGTTTATATAAATTAAATTTTACTTTCTAAAGACATGAACTCCCATTGATTTCGATATGAGTAATATTGTTTGTTTGAGGAACTGAGGTAATGCATAAAACTAGAAGTGGCTTGGCATGGCATGTTGAGGCACAGAGTACTTCCAGTTAGTTTTGTTTCCTTGTGTAGCTAGATAGAAAATGTACCATTTAGAATGATATTTTACAGGCTTAAGAAGCTGTTTAGATTAGCTCTGTAAATCTTGAAAAATTATTTATAATTTTTGTCTGTAGTCCATACATTTGGTGTATCATCATATGATTTCTGCAAGGCCAAGTTAACAGTGTAGTAGATTAATAACCACGTTGGCAACAGGAATCCAGTTAGGGCCTCATTCACCTTGCCAGTTTTAGTCACCAAGGTGTCTAACTTTCAATCTTTCAATAGTCAGCAGAGACACACATATGTTTTCAAATGGTTATTCAAATATTAAGCAACTCCAATTATAAGGAGTTTGAGTTACCCTTTGAAGAACTTCTCTTTTCCTTAACATCAATGAGGTAAATATCTAAGAATGAACAGACAAGTGAGCATCTAAAATCATGATTACTTTATGTTTTACTGTGGCTAGAGTAGTACATGGAGAAAGCGGGTACAATGGACAAGAGTGCTCCCTCTGCTGCAGGGTCTGTCTTTATGAGGAGTGGTTCTTAGATACTTCTGAGCACGAACCACAGTGTTGCCATGTGAAAGGACATACCCAGGCATACATTTAAAAGACATGCCAACTACCTTCCATGCCAAGCTCCTCTCCTCAGAGCCACTTTTGCTAGTTACCCTAGGTAGCCATTTATTTTTTCTTGTCTGGAGTGCAATCAGACCAGTGCTTTTCATCTTCACAGTTTCTCTTCTGTGTGTGTGTGACCAGCCTGACGATCCTGACATTAGAGCCGCTGCCAGCTCCCATGCAGGGGATAATCCTCCTCCTTAATTGGAACTGCTCAGTGTAACCAGCAGAGTTAGAAACTGCTGCTGCTGCAAGATCACCTGCTGGCTGAAGAGGCATTTCAGGCAGCCACAGGCAGCTGGGATCTAGCCTGTTTCACTTACTAAATCTTTATTCCTGCAGTAAATTACTGTCTTGCCTGTGTACCCAATAAAAATAGTCTACTGAAGACCTTCAGAAGGAAAATTTTCCCTTTCAGACTTTTAAGCTCTCGGATAGAATGGTGCAGAAAGGATGTATTTTTATGTAAAAGAAAAAGAATCTTTTTTAAAATTAACTTGGGTAGAACTATTTCCCCGTAGTTAGTAGATCAGTTACTAGGTTGTTCTTATTATAGTCAGCCTTACTGGAGACTCTGATGCCCTGGCATGTATCTTAGAGAATTTACACTGTCCCCACTGAAATAAAAATAGAAGAAAATTTTTCTCTTTTGATCAAAAAGAAATAATTATAATTTAAAAATCAGAAAAGGAAAGAAATAATAAAAATTATGTTTAAGTAGGAAGGAGTTAAGATATGTAAATAGATGTACATACATGAACAAGGAGAATCACATATAACTGATAAAATTATAAAACAATATGCATCAAAATAATTTTCTAATCTAAAGAGGACATCTCTGTGTGTGTACAAATACATGCATGCATGTGTAGCTGAAAATTTCAAGAATCACGAACAATGTTCTGCAAAGGGAAAGATCTGCATAATGAGCTCATTAGCAATAATCTCATTAGTTAGAATGCTCCTTTCCTATCTTGTCTAGCCTTGACCTGCATAAATTATGCAGGCTTCAAACAGCTTTTCTGGCTTTTCTGCTGAATAGATGAGCCTGCTGCATAGTTAAAGCACACGACCTTCAGATGCTTTTTCAGAACAGTATTATTCTGTCACAGAGACTGCCAGGAAAAAAAAAACAAAAAAAACAAAAAAACAAACTACCCACCCAAAACCCAAACTACCCACCCACACAATAGTACAACTTATTTTCCATTTAAGTGGGAATCTTTTTGTTGTTTCCAGAGCTGAAGTGAACCTGATGTATAAAGTAACTTTCTAAACAGAGTATAAAATACTGCAAGATTAAGTTTTTCAGTTCTAGTGGTAAAACTAAGGTTTTTGATTACTGCTTTCTACCTGAAGTTATGTGTTTTTGTCTGATTGTAGTCTTCAAAGATCTTTTTTTTCTCAGGACTCCCTTAAGAAAACTTGCTAAAACTTCATAAATGTTATCTTATCATTTTTATAGTATATTTTAATAACATCAATAAGTTCAACACACTGTAATTGTTAGACACTTGTTGGAGACTAAATAAGATTCCTAAACCTGTCTAACAATAAAACTAAAGAGAAATATCTCTGATAATACTTCTGTGGCTTATGTTTATTAGAGAGTACATTGGGTGGTACTCAGGCATTTTACAGGTACACACTTTTCAAGAATACAATTATCTTTATCCCACTGTATGATATGAGGCTAAATTATATTGGTTATCAATAGGAACCCATGTCATGTATTTGTTTTATTTTAGACTCTAGTATGTCCAGCCTTAAGCAGAGATCCTATTGCCTGTATAAGTTGTCTTAGGTTCAGCTACAGTAGGGTGAATTTTAACCAGAAGCTGGGATGGAGCCACAGCCAGGATAGACAACCCAACCAGCCAGTGGGTTGTTTGTTACCATACTGACATCATGCCCCCTATATAAAACCACAGGCTGTGCAGTCAGTGCAGCCTTAGGTAGTTGAGTTCGTTCTATATCCCTTGTTTTACATTTTGTTCAATTACTATTATTGTTATTACAGTTGTTTCTTCTACTCTTGCATTATTCTGTTAAATTTTCCTTATATCAGCCCATGGGGTTTTGCCTTTTCCCCCTATTCTCCTTCCCATCACACTGGGGATGGGGTGAGGGGCAGACAGGAAAGAGCAGCCACATGGTGCTCAGCTCACAGCTGGGTCTAAACCACAACAAAGTGCAGAATGAAAAAGAATTTCCTTACACAAAACAATTCACAGCCTGGTGGAAAAGACTGATACAAGACATCTACCTGTGTGGCTTAAGATCTAGTAGAATTAGAATGTAAAAACAGCAGGATGATTGACATACCCAATGATTTAAATTTGTATGATAAATGTTGTCCAGATTTCTGTCAAAAGTTATTCCTAGAAATTTGCCATTTCATTCTCAAATAAAACTTGCACTTCTCATATAGTCACAATGGCCTACAAGTGATGCTCCCCATATGAATCTGAACTTGTGTCAAATTCCTATTTAGTGGAACACAGAAAAGGAAAGAGTCATCTGAGTCCAGTACAACTACTGTAAGCTACAGACATTTGTGAAGTGTCCTGCTTAGAATGGCTTTCTGAATGTCTGCTGCTCACAGCAGTATGAAGACTAAAATATTTTCAAGTTCTTTTCACCAAATCATGTATGAAAGCTCAAAATCTATTTTTTTGCCAAAACAGAATAGGAGGCAGCAAAAACCTAACCAGCATCTTAGATTACCACTGTAGGAATTTATTAAACTAAACTCAGGATTTTTTTGTGAAATAGAGTGTACCGCAGTCTACAAATATGGGACTAACTTCCCCTCCTGCCCAGTATAAACCCTCTGATAGTACATTGACCTCAGAGAAATCATTCTTTTTAACTCCAAATCTGGCGCTCGCTTTTAACCTTGAGCACATGCACAAAAGATACCATCTACCTACTTGTGAAATTTTATGCATGCTAGGTGTAATAGTGCACTACTTTCTACACCCTCTCTAGCTGTAGCAATCTTCCAGCCTTTAAGAGAAAAGAATTCCTCTGTATTTCCTGTATTTTGTATGGAATAACAAGGTTTGTATGAAGGTAAAAAATTCTCTCTTTGTTCTCTAGACAGGTCTTCTCTGATCTTCAAAAGAATGTCTGATTAAAAAAAATAGTACTTATACTGAATATGTAAATAAAGTTCAAACATATATAAGTCCACTTTAAATCTTATGGCAGATGCCAACATAGAAACCTACACTCAGTACAGAATGAACAAGACCAACGTTTTAGTTTTTGCTTGACATGCTCATTTACATAAATGTTATACTTCTGATATACATATTTTGCTAGCATTCTTATCAAAGTCTTCAGCACCTAAATCTATATATAGATTTTGGGAATGTATAGAACTTAGAGAATAGATCTGAAACAAGAAACTCAGACACCAAATATTTTAGTTTGAAACTGAAGTTCTAATATGTATTATTTCGCTCTTGTATTGTTCAACTCTTCATTCATCTGGCCCCACCTTTTTTACATTTCAGTCATGGAATCGTTGGGAAAAAACCTAATAGGTTGAGAGGACTTCTGGATGTCCAAAGCAGTTTAACTTATAAGTTACATCATGTTCCTCAGGGTTTAATCCAAAAATTTTTAAAACATCCAAGGGCAGAGATTTTGCAACATCTTAGTGAAATCTGTTCTTATAATTGGTATTCTTATTAAGATTTTTCCTTTTTTAATTGTATCTGGAAGAAATGCCTCTTGCTTCACCTTTGGCCATACAAAGATGCTATACTAGGCTGTGCTGAAAGCCTCCCGAAGCTAAGGTGAATGATACTTCATTCATCTTATAGAAGGTGATCTGGTTAGCCAGGCATGATTTTTCACTGGTAAATACATACTGGTGGTCTTAACACAATTCCCAGTCCTTCATGTGAGGGGAAGGAATTCTGTGAATTTTCTTCCATTTTGCTGCATAATATTCCACAGGACTAGGAAGAGATTGGACATCCTGCCGTTTCCTGGATGCTTCATCTTGCCCTTCTTAAGGATATGCAGTTAAATTCCTCTTTTTGATTCTGATTATTTCCATTTCTGGTTGTAGCAGATGCCTACCACAATACCTCCCAGAGGTGGCCACCCCAGTCAGTGTGGCATGTACTGACACCACCTTTGTAGTACTGACTCTGGAAGTTGCATATAGCTTTAAACACCACCTCATTTTTCCCTGTGCTTCACCAGGTTCTGTATCTTCACCAACTTTTGCACTAACTTTCTATTTCTTGCTTTAATCTCAGAGCTGCTGGCACTCCACAGGTGCTCAGTAGGAAGCCAGACAGAAGTCTTTTCTTCCCCTCTACCCTCTTTGCGGAATATTTTCCTTGGTAGAAAATTTATTTCATTGACCTTTTGGCTCCAGGTTTATGACGTGGGGAACACCAGGTTCATTCTGCCTCACATGTTGAGCTCCAGATCACTCTTAATTAGTTTTCAGTTAGGTGTCTGTTTTTCCACATCTAAGGAGATCTAGAAACCTTGCATCACTCTGACAAATTCCTCTAAGAGATCCATCTGGAAAGGTTTCTCAGAGAACACCTGACACACTCAAGTGGACCAAACTGCAAAAATACAGTGATGCAAATAATCTTTATAAGGTAGTTTAGAAGAAAGGATGAGACTCACAGGCCCAAGACTGCAGAACCTCTGCCAGAAGACTATTGCATTTTCTCTTAGGTCTAGGTATCTTACCCAGTTTTGTACGAAAGTAACTTCAGCAGTTTGAGATCTCAGGCTTATGTCAACCATGAAGACGGAGACCTCCTTTAATGATAGAGCAGGTCTTTGTATATAAGCTGGTGACCGCTAGCCAGAACTACAATTAGAAGTGAGCAGTTGTACAGTTAGACCTCCTGCTCTTGCTTACAAAACAAGCATAATTTTACCATCTATTTTTTTCTGAAGTCAGGTATTCACAACACCAGAGCATGCTGAACCAGCTGTCACAGCCCAGCTCCACGGAGGGCTAGTTCTCTTTCTGATGGCAGTTTAACTCTCTGATACATTAGTGTGGCACCATATGCAGTCTAATTAGCTGAGTCAATGGCGTATGTAATGTGGCTATATAGTTTCCAGTCCCAAAGCAGGCTGGTTCAGGTTTAAGATATAGTTTGAGGTTGTATGCTGTGCATCCCATGAATAAGCAGAGATGCTATGGATAGTTTCCTCATTTTTTTCAGTTAATAAATGTAGAAGCTTGCCAGACTATAGGAGTGTGTCAACAATGTCAGATTCCAAGATAAAAAAAAGTGCATCAAATATATGGATCAGACAAAAGGAATTCAACAGTGGAGCTGGAAATTGTTTCAGCAAATAGACCAGATGTGTTTAGTTCTTATGCTGATCATCATGGTGCAGCTGTTTCAGCTACATCACTTTGAATACAGATGCCTTTTAGCAACTTTCAAATCCTAAGAGTGGCTAGCCTAAGCTGACATGATGTTTTTCATCCCTACAGTTGAAAATTACTGCAGGTGCTCTACAAGCATTCTTCCTGTGTGACAATGCTTGGTTCCTGAAGTGTGAAGCAAATATTTGCTGTTAAACTGAGTTACCTTTCACAGTGTTTGCAGTTTCTGCAAAGCACTTCAAAAACATCAAAGCTGTATGTTATTTTTCAAGCTGGAAAGCTGTAGAAAGCAATTAGAAAGGAACAAAATAAGGTATCTGGGTGTTTTGAGAGCCATTCAGAAAAATATACTCCTGATATTTTCATTAAAGAGTGATTTTATATTTATCATTCCTCTATTTTCCTGAATTGCTTTCATTCAGTCTTAAGTGTACTGTTTCTCAGTGTCTCAGGATGTTCTCCTGACATAGTGTGTCTTACTCTTTCTGTACACAGCCATATGCTATACAAACTAAGCTGGAGAAAAAACAACCAACCAACCAAAACCAAACAACAAACCCAAACAATCCCTACTGAGATTTTTGGTAGTATAGTCTACCAAACACTTCTGCAGGAAAATATGAACAGGCTGTTTCAGGTGTTCTTTTGAACACATAGAAGATTGATTTCTGCTTAGGACATGTCAATGTAAGTAGGAAGTGACTCAGCTGAAGCAAATTGAAGATGACAAATTCAAAACTACCTTTCATGAAAAAATTAACAAAGTCTATTGGATTCAATTGGATTTTTACAGAGATTTTTCTGAAATACACTGGAGATGTTTTACTTAAAGCTAAGTAAACCTGAATTGTGAAAGTGTTAAATGATTTCAGAGCCTCAGTACATGCAGATCTTGCTCATTGTGTGTTCTGAAATGGAAAAATTACAGGTTAAGGTCACCATAAGAAGGAGAAATCTGTAGGATTACTTTTTTTTACATACCAATCTATTTCCATGGTGATCTAAAGGCTGAACTATGAGTACAGAGATTTTACCTATTCTTGCTTCCACTGCTGTTAAAGAAACACAGATATAGGTTACCATATAAGCTAGTGAATTATTTCTGGAAACAGTTGTCACTTTATAAACACAGCCCCAGTAAAACTCAGAAATCTTAATTACTTAAAAAAAAAAAAAATTGGTCAAAATTCTTTATTTAGATACACTAGATAAATAGAATATAAATGCACCAAAGTTAATCTACCTAAAAGTACCAGGTGTTTATCAGTAAAATGGAAGGTTTCTCAGAGAAAAATAAGTAAAATTAAAAGGTCATGGAATGTACCTTTAGTAATTTTCTAGTCTATCCAGGTGTTCAGGTTGCCTTTTTACCACAGCCATGTACACCACATTGGAATGTATGAATGGCCTGTAATGGGTCAGAACACAGGTCCTTCCTGCCCAGTATCATGCCCGAGACAGCAGCCAATAGTGGGTCAGTAGGTACCACAGTGAGGTAAAGACTGAAAGAGTCTGTCCCATGGTCTGAAGGCAAAACAATCCTTTCTTGATTGTTTTGCCTTCTTACTCTCAGCCACACTTCTACCAGTATGTGTATTCACACAACTGCACAGTAATATATAACAGGAAAATTATTCAAGTTTGACTTAATCCAGATCAGTGCTCTATGAATGACTGTATATAATTGTTGGATAGTAATTCATATAAATACTTTATTTTCCACAATAAAATGAGGCAATAAGTTCCCCTTTCTTGCACTTTGAAATAGTTGCTGGGAAGGTGTCATGGATGGAGTGATGCGCTTCACTCATAAGCGAGAAGTAGTAATATGTTTATTGATATAAAATAGTGTCTTAACATTTTATACTTATTTAATTTTCCAAAGAAGAAAGAAAGAGGCATAGAAAAGTAGCTATTGAACACTGACTCTGCTTATGTGATTTGAGAAAATATGTATTTTAATACAATCTCTACGGAAGTTAAACCAGTGTCTTAGCAGCACGTGTGTGTTGTAGTTTTCCTTTATTACTTGTCATTAAAACTTCTAAAACACTTACATTCGTAATGTTACCTTGAGTTATTTCAATGTCATAACTGAGGTAATATACAAAGACAGAAATAAATTTATTTCTGACATCTCAAATTCAGGGGAAAAAAGAAGTAGCTCCAGCAAGACAGAAATATTAGCCAACACACAAGTTAATCATGTATTCTATTCATCAAGACACTAAGAGGAGTGGGAATTCCCATAGTGTTACTTAAATTGCAGGAAGAAATGCATTTTTCAAGAGAGAGTATGATAAATTTTGTTTCTGTGAAATCCTCACTGGTTTACACTCTTTATTTTAAATAACAATGGGATTGGTGGTTTGATAATAGATTTTTAGTGTCAGCTGTAATATATTTTGAGTAAATGCATCCAAAATTAATTAACCTAGAACAGATTTCCTCTCGGTTTCTCCAGGTTAGTTGATTAAGAATTACAACAGAGTACTCTGAACAAGTCCCCATCTAGGATATAATGGGATATAATGGAATATAATATATTTTTCAAATTGACTAAAAAAATAAATCTTAAGAGTCTACAGTACCTCTCCTGAATAACAGAGAGAATATATTAATTTAAGCTAGGACAAATGTGACAGAAAGTTCTGAATTCCAATTCCCTCAAAGAAATGCAAAGACAGGCAGTCAGTGCCTTAATGCGTGTCAGCTCAAAAGATATGAGTAGACCTAGGTGAACTTTGTGAGACTAATGAATATATTTCAACCACCTATAATGCAATTGGTCTGCCAGATTTTATAACAGTGAACTGTTTGCAAACATGCAATTTTTCATTTAATCTGCTATGTCTCTAAATTACTGTAAGGCTGTTCACTTCAAACATTTCTGTCAATGATAGTATTCTGGGCACTTCATAGTCATCATAATATGGGTCACCTTTATCACCCGATTTTATCTTTTTCCGTTCTAAGTGAAATTGCAGGGAGAAGAAAAACTTGATTAAAACACTTGGTCTATTCATCTGGAAGGAAAATAGGAGCAACTGTGGAGATAGGTTGGGGAGTGTGAGTATTTATAGCTTTTATTTTGCTTTTTTATTTTTTTTTTCCCCCCTCGACTACCTGATTGACTTGGCTTCTGTGTTCTTATTCAATTATATCAGTAGTTTGTTTGTTTCTGTTTTTGAATAATTTAATAAGATTTAGGGACATCTATTTTTTTTTTTCTTCTTTTCACATTTAGCCCTGAATAACAAAAAAATCTCTGTGTAGTCATTGTATTATAAACTGAGGTCAGTGGTGGGAGGATCAAAACTATGGACAGACCCTGTATGAACAAAAATACTAGCAGAAAAAATATTACAGACTGCATAAAATACATTCTGTCTAGGGCCAAAATGTATGCTTGTGATACTGCCCTAAGCCTAAAAATTAATTTCAAGGTAATCCAAACAACTGTTGAACCTTTCAGAAAAAAACCTTGAATGAAAAATAATTCTTGATTCAAACTGTAAGTAAACATGTTCTCCATCATATTTTTCTATTGGAGTTTTCTGTGGTCCTCCTTGTAATAACATCAGAGTGCTTAGGAAACATCAGCTCACTTATGTTTGATACCTAACTACGAGGTGGGATATTTATGAGATAAATGATGATGATATCTATTTTTGTGATGAAGACAGGTGCACAGAAGTAAATTTAAGAGTGCCCAAGAGTTTTAGGAATTCAATTTTAGGTATATAAGATCTGGGTTTTGTGTGTTTTGATTTTTGGTGTCCAGTTTGTTGTTTGGCTTTTTTGGTTTTGTTTTGTTTTCCCAAAGAATGCAAATATAACCACATTAGAGGCCCCTGGGCTGATTTATATCTTGTTTTAGAACAATTAGTTTTAACTGTTTTAAGCAGCAGTGGGCACACATCATGAAACCTTCAAATTTGAAAAGCTCCCCTAACTCCAAGTCAGACCTGTGTCTGGCCAATCCCAAGCCAGTCAGGGCATCTGTAATAACATATTTAAGAGGGGAAAACATGTCGATCGGGTTCTTTTGTTTTGGTAATTCTTTTGTTTGTGAGAGGAGTGGGATTTGAGAGATACAACCAGGTAGACACCTAGGTCAATGAGGAAAGAGGCACACCAGAGCAGCCATTCCTCTTCATCCCATAGTGAGGTGACAGGTTGCACCCTTGTAGAGATCAACTTAGAGATCAACAGTGGAGAAGAATCCTGCCTGCAGTCTGTGGAGGACCCCATGCTGGAGCACGAGTCTGCACCCAAAGGCAGCAGTCAATCTGAGGGAAGTTTACACTGGAGCAGCCCATCACTGGCAGGATTACAGCCCATGGAAGGTACCCACACTGGTGGGAAAAATTCATGGGGGATTGTCTGCTGTAGGAGGGATGCCATGTTGCATCAGGAGATGACTGTGAGGACATTTACCCCTGAGGAAGAAGGAGCAGCAGAAACAACATGGAACAGACTGGGAATGACTGCAGCTTCCATTCCTCGCTCTTCCATGCCACTGCAAGGGAGGATGTAGCAGACATGGGGCAAAGAAGGGAGAGGTGGGGGGAAGTTGTATTTAAGTTTTGGTTTCATTTCTCATTGCCCTATTCTGATTCAATGGGTGAGTTCATGGTGGTCTGGTTAAAATTAAAATGATTTTGTTAAGCCAGGTCTGTCTTTTGCCCATGACCATAACTGGTGGGTGAGCCCTCCTTGTCTTTTGTCTCAACCCTCAAGTCTTTCGTTGTATTTTCTCCTCCCCATACCACCAGTAGAAGTAAGCAAGCAGTTCTGTGGTTGCTTTGTTGCTGGCTGGGTGTGCTCAAACCATACCATATACTCGGTGAAACGAGAACATGCTCAAAGAAAGGTAGGGATTTTTTTTGTTTTGTTCTGTTTTTGTTTGTTTGTTTTTTAAAAAAAGACCAACCAAGCAAACACATCATCATTTAGTTGTCTCTGTTGTTGCTATAACTGTGTATAAATTATATCTGATTTTTTTTTTTTGCTATAAATGAGAGCTATTCACAAGTTTTTTATCTTCTTAACATCAGAAGACACTTCCTAAAACTCTTAAATCTAACTGGATTATAAAGTAACTAATGGAGTTGACACTATTCCACATAATTCAATGGAGATTATCAATATATTCATAACATAGTGGCTGAAATTCTACAAATATCCTGTCTTCTTTTTAGAGTTATACTGAAGTCCCTGAATTTGAAACATGAAGGACAGCTACTGAATGAGAGTGTCTGTCAGGTTTCATTAGACCAAACGATATCTCTGTGCTTTCCAAAATTATGTTTACAATACATGTCCATGCATCATGACAGATATATGATGAGCGTAAAATACCCATAAATTTATTTCTAGCAATTTTCAGTTTCTTTGACAATGCAACCCATTAATTTAGGTGGCCACTTTCATCTGACCTAAACAAGAACATATATTTCTTTTCTAATCAGTTCATAACACATATCGTCTGTGCCTATGACAAAGTACTTTCAAGCTGCTACCCCCAAAAGGCATTAAAAAGCTTTCTGTTAGAACAGGTTGAGGAGAGAAGAGGCAGCCCAAGCTTACAAGAGATATGTAGTGGGTCCTTCCTTTCATAGCTCAGTGGGATGTGAGGCAGCACAGAGCTTTTCAGCTGTATGCTTTGAGCTGTGCCAGCATGAAGATATTTCTTCCCTCTTTTCTGTGTAACTGACAAGGAACCTCCTCTGCCTTTTCTGTATTGTGAGTCTTTATCATGGGTGGACAGAGAACAAATGGTGAAACTGAAATGACAAAACTGGAAGGGAAGAGCAGTGCATGTAATATCAGAGGGAGAAGTGAGTGGAAAAAGACAAGTACCGAGGCAACAGTGAGAATTAGAGGGTAGAAGAGAAAAAAAACCATAATTACACAAAGGACCTAAAAGGAGCCTGCAAAGAAAAGACACACTTACAAAATAAAAATTATGAAATAAAGAGAAAAATAACTGAGTGGCTGAGAAGAACTGAAAAAAAACACAAGTGCAAGTGAAAAAAACAGGAAGAATGAGATCTGGAAGACAGGCAGAGTGTGAGAGATCTGCTGCTCTGGTTGCTTCTTTATCTAAAACATATGGAGAATCATTCTGAAAATCTCTTTTACAGTTTGGGCCTGCTGCAAAGCTGCTCTGGAAAATCCAGTGTGTTATTTTCACTTTCTTGCCCTGTCATTCTCATCACTCAATGGGAGGAAGGCACAATGTAAAAAACTACGCAAAGCCATCAACTTCACAGCATTTTATATTGATCCACAAATATGAATGTCATGTGCAATTTTTGCCATGATATAAAGTCAGCATAAATTGGGAAGGAAGGCGGCTACCTGGGGTTACTATTGCTGAAATATAACTTTGAAAAGAGCAAATATGTTTCACTTATAAAGACAACATGACCAAGGTTTAGCTAAAGAGTTATCAATTCTTACGTTGTTCCATATTTATAGCTTTTTGTCCTTTTCAAAATTTGATCATCAACAGTGCAACAGAAATACACTTGAAATAAATTGAAAAATGTAATGAAGGATCACAACAAAATATTTTGTACGTGTCACTCAGAATGTGAGTAAACTACGTTAATCTATGCCACCGTGTTTTGAGAAACTAAATTCTTTAGCTTACTTATCATGGAAGCAATTCCATGTGTAAAATTGCATTGGTTTCTTTAATGAAACATGTAGAACATTAATATGTAAAGCCAGCAATAGATTAATATTTTAGTCTCACAGAAAATTCAGATGCACTATTGTTGATTGCTGACTGTTGTGTAAAAGCAGACACATTTTCTACATGACATCCTTAACCTAATCTGTATTTTAAAATCAAGTTTAAAGTAACCCAGGCCTTTAACTGATGCCACCCTGGACATGAATTCAGCCATTTTCAAATGTTTCACACATATATTGAAAAGTCTGCACACCATTGAAACATTGGTCAGGTTATGTACAGAATGAGTTTTTCATGAGTTTGTTTAACAACATACTTTACAGACAGTCTATATTTGGCATCTAGCATGCAATGCAGTCAATAGAAAAGAATTTCTGTGACTATTTCCTACAAAATGGACAGAACTAAATTCCCCATATCTTGTATAATTTCAAGAGAGTCTTGCTTACATTTAGTGAAGAATTAAGTTTAAGCAGCCTCAGTAAAATGAAATATTAATTTAATGTATAATATTATTTCCAAATAATATTACCCCTATTTCAACCTCATTATGTAATTTGATATAAACTTCACAGATCAGGTGTGATACTTTGTTTTCCTCTCCTTATAGCTTTTTTGTTCTTGTTTAAATCAAATATGGATATTGAGTGGCTCTTTTCTGTTCTTTAGGAAGTAAGGCACTCCTAGAAAGTAGCTGTTATAATTGGCTTTAAGAAGTCATCTTTGGCATATTGACACTTCTGCACACTGATAAACCCTTCTAAAAGAGACCATCCACAAATTTAGAACTACAGTTTTCAAGTACTACTTAAATAATTTTAATGTAAAAAGGAGTTAATATATAAAATATCTATTTTCATTAATCTCTCTGTTGTAAGCTGAGATATATTTGAGCTATAAATTTTTGATCCCAATGCATTGTACGAAGTTTGAGAATTTCTGAAAGTTAAGTTGGTTTAGTTTTAAAGTCTTATTTGTCTATAGCATATTGCTGAGTTATGCATAAAAATCCTCAAATTAAAGTTCTTAAAGTTATATGAATTTGTGAAATTAGTAAGGTAATTTAAGATATGTAAAAATCAACTATTTGAAGACTAAATAGAAACATGAAGTGCTAATACTTTTTTTTTTCTTTTTTTTTTTTTCTTTTAAGTGCTTTCTGTTATTATTTATATTACAGTAATGTCTGGAGAATTCAATCTAGGACCTGTGGAAAGAAATACTACACTAATGCTAGCAAGAAAAGACCTTTGTTCCACTGAACATCCAAAATTCTGACAAAAGTTTAAAGTAAAAGGAAATTAGAAAAATTATGAAGGACCTTATGCTTAAAGATTCTTGGTTTCATTGAACATATAGATGGTCCTCTAGGCAAGTTACGCTAAGTTAAATTCTTAATTTGAGAACCAGACAGTGTTAGAAAACAGCATTCTGACTGTAGAATAGATCAAGGGGATGATAATTACTGAGAAAATTAGTCCTTTTTCTGCTTGGGATGTTATACGACTGTGATTATGTTAATGCTCCATGTGTTTAATAACTATGTTCTAGCAGATATCTCAAGCAATATGAGAATAAAAATGCAAAAGCTAGAAAGTTCATACATTCACTGTGCTCTGCTCCTCAGTCCCATCATTCAGATATGTTTTCCCTTTATTTTATCTCTGGTCTTTACAACGTAACCGTTCCCAGCTCTTCCAAGTTACTAGTTTAGTAAAATAAATATTCCCTCATGTTGTCCAGTTTCAACACAATGTATAGCATTAAAAACAGTGATTATCCACCAGCAGGAGAATTAGAACGAAGATGCTAGGTTATCCCATAAACATTAACCTGACATCCTAAAAATCTGCAATCGGTTCCAGCTGAATGCAGTTTCTATATGGATAGTGGATTTCATGGCTATAGTCAGTAGAGGTAATTCCATTGATTACAGTTTTTAGCACACCTGAGTTAAAACTGTAGTGGTTAGTGGTTTTAAACTGTAGTAGTGTAAGTCGTAACTTCAAAATAATAAAGCAAATATTTGTTTTCTGTTTGAAATTAGAGATTCAAGATGAACTCTACAAAACTCTGGATTTTTCTGGTTTAATATTTTTAGAAGACTATTGGATACTATTTGTATTAAATGAGAGGACTAGAGAAAAAGGTAGGGTTTATGTGAGATTACAAAAAGAATCTGTAACTGTATTTCATGATACCTTTTATTATTCCTGAGATTTGCTTTGAAGTACTTGACCAACAATTCCCTTTCTACAGTTGGTACAGAGGTAGCTGGTTTTTTAGTACTATCCCAAGCATCTCATGCCTGCCCGAATCTGAGTTTGTTTTCATTTCCTTTGAATCTCTTAGAGAGGAAATGTCTTATATTTGGAAAAAGAAGATGAACCATTTGTTTTCCTATTATATAAAATTGAGATATTTATAAGTTCAAGATAAGAGATGTTCCAGTGTTTTAAATTCTACACAGTTCATAGAATTATAATATAGCCTAGGTTGGAAAGAAGCTTGAAAGATCATCTGCCTCAAGCTTCTGTGGAAAAAGGAGGTTTGATGAGATTATCTCTCACCCTATTCAATCACACCATGAAAACCTCCAGTGATGGGGACTCTACCACTTCTGCAGGGAAGGATGTTTTCTCAGTGTAAAACATCTTTCATATGTAGATTTGAAACCTCTCATGATGCAACTTGTACCCATTTCCCCTTGTCTATTCCATGTGGCTCCTTGTCCTTTGATGAGCTCTGCTCTGAATGTTTTCTTCTTCATGGAAGAAAAGACCTAACTCCTTCAATCTTTCCTCATAGGGAGTTTCTCTGGCCTTTTAAATATCTTCATGGCCCTTCTTTGGGCCATATCTTTCTTGAGTTGTGGGGACCAGAACTGGACATAATACTCCAGATCCGGCCTGACAATCACTTAGCAGAGTGGGATGATCACATCTCTATCTTTGCTAGTAATGCCCCTTTGGATGAAGCTCAAGATGCAGTTTGTCTAGATGTGGCAGCAGCGCACTGCTGAATCATATTCAGCGTGTTCTCCACTAGGACCTCCAGGTCCCTTTCAGCAAGGTTGCTCCCCAGCCACTCAGATCCTAGCCTGCACTGGGCTCTTTGATTATTCCAACCCAGGTGAAGGACTTTTCACTTGTCTTTTTTAAACTTCATACTGCTAGTCCACTCTTCCAACTTCTCCTGTGTTCACCTCACCATGCGGTCCAGTTTCAGCAGGCTTAGTGAGGATTCATTCAATCCCATCATCCAGACTATTTATGAAGCTGTTGAAACAGCGCGGGGTCCAGTAGGGCCCCCCAGGGACCCCACTTGTGAAAGGCTGCCAGCCTGAATAAAAACCACTGAACTCTCAGTACTACTTGGTAGCTAATTTCCTGCCCATCTCATAGTCCATCCATCCAATCTATATTTTGCCAGTTTGTCCAGGAGAAGGCTGTGGAAAATAGTATCAAGTACTTTGCTGAAGTCCAGCTGAAAAGCTTTCACTGTTCTCCCCATGTTGACAAAAAAAATGTTATTTTGTTGTTGATCGGGTGATCAGGTTAGGCTGGCACAGCATGCTTTTGGTAAATATGTGTTGGCTTTTCCCCATCACCTGCTTCATTTGATTAGTAATAATTTCCAGAAGGATTCACTCCATTACTTTCCCAGGGATTGAAGTAAGACTAATGGACCTGTAGTTTTCTGAGTACTCCTTTGGATCCTTCATGCAGATGATTATGACACTTGACCAGCTCCAGTTGCCAGGGACATCCCTGGGCCTGCATGACTTTTCAAATATTATCGACAGTAACTTTGCAACAATGGCAGCCCCTTCTCTTAACACCCTTGGGTGGATTCTGTCCAGGCCTATAGATTTATGTGGGCTGAGCCCTTTTGCAAGAGGCTGCAGATCAATCCTTCTGCCACTACCGGCAAATTGACACGTGCGCTGTTGTTGCTACTTGATCTTGTGACCTGAGGTCCAGCTATGTTGGCAAAGGCAGAGGCAAAGAAGCTGTTGAGTGCTTCTGCCTTGTCAGCATTATTAATAACTAGTTTCCCTGATGGATTTTGTAGAAGGCCTATGTCATGCCTGTGCTTCTGCTTACTGCTCATGTATCTGAAGAGCCCCTTCTTGTTGTACTTCATGTCATTGATCATTTTCAGTTCCAGCTGAGCCTTAACCTCCCTTACTACATCTCTGCATGCCCAGTCAAAATTCTTGTACTCCTCAATAACTATTTAGATGCCTTTCCATAGCTGGTGTGCTTCCTTTTTGCTTTTAAGCACATTCAAAATCTTGTTAAGACAGGATGGTCTTTGTTCTGCAGTTCATGTAGTGAACTACCTTAATCCAGTTCAACAAATTTAATTCTGAACACATTAATGCGAATTTAGAAACAATGAAAGATTTTTAAATTACAACAGCTTCTGCTTACAATACGAATTGATACCAGGCTCTTTGCCTACAGACTCAAACAAGGGTGTTTTTTTTTTTCTGCATTTGAAGTCCTTGTAGCTGGTCATGAAACTACTTTTTACCCACAAAATCCAACAGACTATTTTTTTTAGGGAAAAAAAACCCTAAATACCACTTTTAAATCTAGAGTATTTGCCTCTGAAGATCAGTTGTAACAGATATTTCAAACAAAAGAGATATCACAGCATTTTCTATAACATTCGTCACCTTTGAAAGATGCATGGGTGCTCTTTTCACTACAGAAAAGGCTGGGCTTGTAAAAGAGAATATAGCTGGAGGTACTGCAAACAAACATTGTGAAAACTAATACTGCAGTTACGATTCTTCTTTAGCAGTTCTGTAAACAATTGTGAACAACTATTGTGACTTACTGCAGTAGCAGCTTTGTGAAACAAGATAAAGAAAATTATCATGGTTTCTGTTCTAAAAGTACACTTTTCTGTGCTCCTAATGGCAGCTGTTACTACTGAAATTTAAAATATACCTTAAGCCCTGTATGTACCATGGTTTATTTCAAAAGGATATCAAAGAAGTACAGAGAGTAGGAGGAGGAATAATAAGATGATCACAGATCTGGAACAGTTTCTTTGTAGGAAGAGATTAAATGAGGTAGTGACAGAAGTATTTATATGTAGAAAGCTATATAATAAAGAATAGCAAGGAAAAGGCTGTGGGGGGGTAATTCTAGTGATCTAAACATAAAATTGCCAAGTAACAAGCTTAAAACGAAAAGCAGTATTTTTCAACACAACATGAAAAAAACTTTGGTGAATAATTATTGCAGTATAACAAGGCCACAAATACAAAAATGTTAAAGAAGGCACTAAGAAATTAATGAAGAAAGTTGCTAGTGTCAAAAGCAATGATCTACATGCAACCTCCATTTCTGGAAGTATGTGATGTGCTGATTAGCAACAGATTAGAGGAAACAGCAGACAAATTAGTATTTTTTTTTCTTATCTTCTTTCTCAAATTTTTACTCTAAACACTTGGCATATTGGCCACTTCCGTAGTTAGAATTCTGAAATGGAGAGAAAATTGTGATCCAGTTTTGAAGTCCTTAATTTCATGTATCATTTACTGGTGTAAATTCACAAAAGTTCATGTATTAGCCAGAGAAACAATTTTCCTTCCCAATACCATTGATTTTTTCATATCAAAAAGATATACTTTGATTTAAAGGTAGTATAATTTGAAGTGCACTTCTGCTTTTGAAAATTTCTTATAAACTAGACTATATTTAGGACTCACTCTTTCTAAATTTTGAAACTTAATGCTAGATTCATTTTACACATCTAAACTTACAAAAATATATTACAAAGGAAAAAAAAATTCAGTATACCATCTGTTTTATCTTACAAATAACAAAATATAATGTTCTCCAAAAGTTTTTAATGATCATTTACTTCCATAAGCTTATTATTTCTTTACATTCACAAGATGTTATGTGTCCTAGGGCCTAGCAGATCTGTCAATTGTGTGCTGATATGTATTTAAGTTAGTATAGCCTTCTTTTCACCCAGTCTTCACTCAAATAGTGATGATATCAGTATAGAAAATTAGGAAGATATTGAGATAATGGGAACTGCTGGTAAGATGGCATTATGAGTTTAACATTTCTAATGACTGGTTGTTCAAGATACCCTTTTAGTGTAAATGAAGTATTCCTGAAGTAATGCAGGCAGAAACTTATGTCACATAAAATAATGTAAGTGTGGAGTCAAGCAGTCATAGCTCATGTTAGCACAGAATAGTTAAGTCTGAAAAATACAATATATTAAATGTAAATAAGTGTACCTGAAAAACGAAACCCTCACAAAAAAAAAAAACCAAACCAAACCAAACCAAACAAAAAAAAAAACCCACAACCAACCAACCAACCAAAAAAAACCCTCAGCTATCTGAAATTAAAGTAAGCTTTCTTTCTGTCAGAGTTGGAAAATAGAGCAACCAGAGCCTATTTTGTTTGCTGAAGGACGATATACCATGAAAAGAAATGGGAAGGGAAATAAAAGAATCAAATTTCACATTACAGCCATAGGAAAAAAAAAATCAAATAGCGCTTTCATATGAAGTAACATTAGGCTCAAATAAATGTGCATAGACACAATTCCCATTTCTTTTTCTTCTTTTGTTATTCCTTTTCCTTAGTATGGTTACGTGTTCAGACTTTTCTACACAGGCAAAAATGCATCTTTAGAACACATTATTATGTGCTTAGGATCAAGATAAGCTAACAAAATTGATTTCTAGGTCTTTGTTTCATGTTACATCATTATATTGAGATTACAATGTCTAAAAGAGATATCCATGACCTTAAAGCAAATCTTAATTTTTTTTTTTTTAATAGTACTTGTTGTCAAGAAAGCCTAAGTAGTGCTATTTGTAACTTTGTAACAGTTTACAGAAGCTTTTACAGCCTAGCTGAAATAGCGTGAGAAATTGTTATGTTTCACCCACATTTGCCCTTTCAACTACATGAAATAACTCCTGTAGCTTGTGAGGAAATAAATACTAAAACTGCTTGAGCTGATAACTTGATTTAGAAAAGTTAATGTAATAAGGTGTTTCGAAAAGGCACCTTTGCATTAATTTCAAATTACATCTTGGCTTCACTTTTCACTTATGTAAATTTCTAAGAACTGGATTAGACTATACCAGATATGACTGCTTTGGTGATAGCTGTTATTTGAATATTCACTTACAAATCTCAAATCTGATGTTATGGGAGAGAAAGTGCACAACAGTCACTGAAATCTCCAAATTTTCAATTGTGTAACTTAAGCTACGTGACTTGTTTATTACATATTATTGCACTATTTATCTATGATAATGCCATAGTCCATGGCTACACTTTATTTGATTTGAATTTTTTTCCTGCCCCTTCAGTCACTACTTTTTTTTTTTTTTTTTTTTTTATTTCAGATAACAGCTACAGATGTAGATGTCAACAAATGAACTGATTTTTGTGCCTTTAAGAAGACAATCAAATGTGGCAATATATTATTTCAATTTCTAGTAGTTTGGTTAAAGTTTTATTCAAGTAAAATATAATGACTTTCCCTTCCTTCACCTTTAACCTACAGTATGAGGTGAAGAGGAGCTGTTGGAAATTTCTATATAACAATGGCTAAGTGCAAAGATTAGAAGACAAGAAAGTGAGATACTAAGAGAAATGATCAATCTTTAGCATTATATACATATACTTTAAAATATTTGAAAATCTGGTTGGACAGAAAATCAGGTTTCTTATTTAAATATCTGCTTATAGTCAATAGCTTGATATAAATTAGCAGAATCATTTAGTAATTGTTCATCTGATCCTGAGTGTTACATTAAAAAACAAAAATACTGTGAAAGCTCTTTGATCTTGTACTTCCCTTACTTGAAGAAGCTTTTGGCTACATTGAAATTTATATCTCAGCCCTGTGAAAGCTGTGGCCCAGGCTAGTGCAAGCACAGTGGTAAAGATATTTGATGGGCTGAGTTAAACTTGGCTGATTGCCAGATACCCACCAAACCGTATTTGACGAATATATTGTTTTATCTGACAAACTGCAGACAGATATATTGAGTCAATCGTACTGTGCAGCATCATTTATTGTGAAAGGATAACTTTGAAAACTGTGAAATATTAACTCACTATCTTGAAAAAGCGTGATCTGGAAATCAGCAGTTTCCTACTACAGATCCCGGGGTTAGACAAATATTTGTTCCTTAAATATATGCAAAATTTAGATGTTTTGTAGTTTATGGTTCAGGACTGCACCCAGCAATGATTGTGGCATAGCCTCCACCTTAGTCTGCCTATCTTAACCTGCCATACTGAATAAAAACATTTGCTTGCAGTCTTGCAAATCCCACACTAAGATTCTTTAGTAAGCATTTTAGTTCCAAAACAGGTCTGAATTGGCCAAAATGATGTCTATTTTTCAATTCTGTGTGGAAGGTCATTTCAGAGTTGAGATTCACTTCAAATTGCAAGATGTTAATAACACAAATATTCAGTTCTGACACCTGATGCAAGCTCTATTATTCTACTTTTACATATGCACAGTTACCTGGAATACTCCAGGCAGCTCTTATCCAGCTTCCTTATACCTCTTCTATATAGAGGTAGAAGGAGATGAATGCTTTAGTCTTTGGATTTATTACATATTTTCAATTTTTTAAGCATCCTATGTTTTATTTTTTTGAGCCTGTTCAGATGTATCTATTCCTTTCCTGGACTGTGGGAATCCACATCAATGACCATATGAAATAATAATTTACTTAATTTTCACCTGTTTAAATATAGAAGGATGACTTAAATTCCACCTGATATATGGCTCAGATTGGTAGCTCACTTTTGGCCAATTAATCTGCTGTGGATTGATCACTCATTAATATACCTGTTTCCTACTGAATGCCTTTTTATTTATCTGACTATATTAAAAATAGACTGTTTGCTTGTTACCTATAGGTCTTTGTTAGTGTTTTACTTTAGTTACCTCTACTTTATCCTGAGGGTACCTAATGTTTTTATGAGCAAGGAGTGTGTTTTCCTTGTCACAGAGACATCCACAAAACAAGACAGCAGCTGCTATCATAAAAAATGGGGGTTTACTGCAAGCAAAGTTGCCCAGCACTCCTTCTGACAAAAACAAGTTTGGGTTTCTGTTGGGAATATATCTATCTACTACATGATTAAATTAAGGAAAAATGACCCAAAATGGGCCTGCACTCAAACATAAAAGGGAAACTTTTCACAAGAATGCCCCAAGATATTGCTCTTCCCAAGGGGGAGCAAGGCTTACTCAACACACACAGAGGTTTGAGCTGTGGAAGTATCCTTGGATGGTGTGTCCAAGGAGGGTCCAACTGCCAAGACCCAACTCTGTAAAGAACCAGCTCCATATGTTCTTAGGTGGTGCCCCATTTATACCCCAGTCAGGGATGCACTGTGGTCATTCTGATTAGCTGAGGAGTAAGCCCAGACAAAAACAAGCCACAGGAGGTCCAGGCCCTCAGGCACCAGTTAACACTTGTAACTGCCCTGTTAAACCTGTTTCTGTTTGTCTGTTGGGGAATGGGTTGTACCTGCCACAGCTCTCTGAGGCACTTTTCCAAAACTTTTTGAATATTAGTATTAAAATTCTGAGGAATTATTTCATTATCTGCTTTGGGTGGCAGATGACAGTTAAAATCTTTAAGCTTAATGGCTATCATTTACTAACAACTGTACGTTCTCAGGACAAGTGTGAAGCTAGATTGTCTATTTTTGTGAAACACCTTTAATGCTAAGTGAAAGATTACAATGGCTCTCATGTTGATTCTGACATTGACCCATGCATTTGTGCACAAATCCATGCTCTCATGTTAAAATTTCACTTGATATGCACATTACCGTTATGTTAGATCTAAATTGATTCAGAATATAATTTGATCACTCGAATGAGAATTTTAAATGTAATAGCAAACAAGAATCACAGGAACTACTGAAATTTTAACAATTTTATTGTGGAAATTTGTTCTCCTCCAGTGACAAAGCTCTTCAATTTTTCTACAAGTTTCTTAGCTACTTACTGATTGTCCTCTTTTCAGTGTGCTTACCTTTTGGTCACATGCCATTTTGCATTCAATCCAAAAAAAGGCATACCATGCACAGAATGATAAAGAAGTTTATAAAGAACATAATTCAGTGACTGATGGGCCCAAAGGGTTAGACCTGCCAAAATGCATTAACTATTGCAATGTGATGTAACAAACTATGAGGTGACTCACTTGACATAATATAGTATGTCACTTAGGAAATTAAATGAACAACTGAAAAACTAAAGCCAGAAAAAGTCTAGTCAGGAAAAAGTTGGAAATTTCACTTCTGGTTTTATAAAGTGGTTAAAATTATGTTCACTGAATAAGAGATTGGTGTCAGGTGAACTTTTTAGCAGTTCAAGATAATTGGGTACTCAAGGTGCTGAGAACATCCTAATGCTAGGAAGTAAACATGAGAGTGGATGTGAAGGGGCCCAAAAGCTCTTTCTGAGAGTTCATGGGACCTCTGGTCTGCCTTTTCACCATGTGAAAGTGACGATGTGTTACAGAGCACACTCAAGTACCAGCTGGAGTAACCACTCCTGGAGACCTAATGCAAATGGAGTTCCAAAAAGGGAGATGTGTCTGCCTGGGCACTGAGCCATCAGGTGAAGGAGCGATGAGAGTAAGCAGGCAGACACTGTAATATAAGAGAGAACAAACAGAAAGTGGAAAGATTTTTTGGAGTGGACCTTCAAGAGGAAAAAACAAACAAACAAACAAACCAAACAAACAAAAAACAAACAAAACAAAACAAAAAAATAAAACCCACACAGAAAACCATACTGCATACAAGAAGGAACAGTTAGAGGCTGTACTCAAATGCTTGTTTGGAATGGACACTCTCAAAATCAATAGGAGAGGGAAAGCTTCTTCTCCACTTGCAGGAGTGCATTAACATAATTTGTATAGGGTACTGGCAATGGCTGAAAAGGAACAAATCTCCTCAGAGTAGCATTAAAATAATAATATTTTACACTGATAAGATTCATTTTAGATGAGAGAGCATCTGACCAAACCACTCCAATGCTTTCTTACATGACAGCCATAGGCTAGCTTCCACTGCCATGTAAAGCCAGTATGAAAATGTGAATCTAAGAAAACCTTGTTTTGGCTGTTATTAGTGCTGCTTGACCCTGATCCACCTGTCAGCACCAACAGGAAACAATGGAAGACAGTGGACAGAGACCTCCATCTGTCAACTATATTACTTGTCTTACAAGATTTATTGCCTGACAGGAATTCAGATCCAGAATGTTTGCAGAGGCATTGCAAACATTCCACATCCATGGAGACCTTAACATTTGGGTTTATATAATCTTGAACAACATGATCTAACTTTGAAATTGGGTGTAAATTCAAAGTTGTCCTTTGCTTAGAGCAGGGAGGGGGGTAGGATCACCTGTTCCAGTGTTTGACAGCTTGATTTCAGTGAAAAAAAAAATGCCTAATATCTAATCTAAACCTCCTGTGGAGCAATTTGATTCCATTTCCTCTTTTCCTATTGCTTGTTATTTGGGAGAAGACTGACACCCACTTCACTACAGTTTCCTTTCAGGTAGTCGTAGAGAAATTAAAACAGAGCACTTAAAATTTTTCTGTTAACCACAGATCTCTTTTTATTTAAAAACGTTGAAGTAGCTTAGAGCCCAGTATAGTATCTCATAAATATATAATCAGTACTGATTATGCTCTTTAACTGTTTAGATAACCGACAGCTATTTCTGTAAGGATTTTTGTATCAATGACCTCAGTTCTCACTAGCCAGGCCTAGGTTCTTGTCCCATAAGTTAGATGGCCAAAACCACCTAACCTTAATCAAAACTTTAATTCCATTAAGGAATTTAAATTGCTGACATAAAGAAATTACAAGACATCACTGTAGAGAGAAGAAAAAAAAATGGCAGTGATAGAAGAATTAAAGTATATAAGAAAGAAAGCCTGGTAGGTTAATAACCTTCTTAATGATTGATACAGGGTCCTAGAGTTCAAAGGTAGAGGAGAAGGAGTGAGAAAGAACTGTGGAATGAGACATAGTAACGGAATGTCCCCTTTCCCTCCCTGCTCTACACACACAAAGAGGTCCAGTGTGTTCAGAAAATCAAGTAATGCCTCCACTGGAGCTAAAACAACCTCTGAGAAACCCCAGTTTATTGTCTATGGTAATAGTAGCACAGTGGGGATGATGACTGAAAATCAATGCTGTTGCTGCACATTGGTTTTCTTTATGGGTAGAATACATCAGAGTTAAGACATCTAAGTATACATCTAAAATTTGGGGTCTTAAGTACCAGCTTTAGAAGAAGGCATTGGTTTATTTTTATTTCATTTTTTGGTAAATGTTTGCTATAAAAATAATTTCATAAATGTTTGCAAATTTTCTGTTCATAAGTTGCAAAGAAATACTTTGCAGGAGAAAAATGGAAGAGCAATAGATTCACAGAAAACAATAGATTAAAATAAAGCTTTACATAACAGTAAAAATTACTGGAACACAGCAAATAAAAGTGAAATGTTAGTCCAAAAGTCACAAACTTTTTTTTTTATGATTTTTTGATTTATGGAAAAAAAATAGCCATAAAGCTATTTACATTCATCAGAACCAGGTATTTGCAACAAGCAGAAAATCAATGTTTCTTCAATTCTTTGAATACATTATGTATATTACAGTAATCACATGATAGAAAGATATTTAAAATTGCATGCTTGTCTAGACTGGTTCTTCACAAAAATTAATGCCTTGACAGTTAACCAGTAACCATGCTCAGAGTACTTTCACTGCCATTTGAGTTTGATGGCACAGCATTCAGAAAATAGGTGAATTAGTTGCCTTGAATAATCCCTTAGACAGGTGGCTTCTGGAATATGATGATACAAAACTGTATGAAAGAGGATTAATATGATTTAACACTGTGAATGAGAGCAAAAATCTTTGGAGGGAGGTAATATAATTAAAGAACGAGAGTTTAAAAGGTAATCAAGAGAATGAGAAGTCAGAAGAATGACAGAAATTAAAGGATACCCACACAGACTTATTAGCTTCAATCAGACTATTAACTTAATGGGGGAAAAATGCATTTTGATTTCAATGCGATTGTGATGCATCTTTCTTTGATCAAATATGGACAGGTGAACATATGACAACAAGAAAAAGTAACCAAAGCCTTAATCCAAAGATAGAGAAAAATGTTTTAATCCCCATCATGTTCTAGGCATCTCAGCTCTGATTCCCAGCAATACTGAAATGACCAGACAGGCAGTAATTCATCCACTTTGTTCATTTTCAAGGATAAAAGTAAACAATTTTTCCAATCGACCTTTTACCTTTTTCTCCTCACTTAAGAAATCATTCCAAGGTTTCAAAATATTCAGATTTTCCAGGCAGACATTTAATCTGTATTCTGGGACAAGAAAGATCTAACATAGCATGTATTTTCAATTTCTGCCCAGATACCATTCTAAAAAAAAGTTATTCAATAAAGAGGAAATTTACCATGTCAGACCTGTGAGCAGACCCAAGATTTTTCACTTCCACTGCAACAAAAGTTATAAATTGAGATCTTCAAAACAGTCTTCATCACATTTTAATTAGTTTAAATTCTCTCTAGATGATTGCAGAGTGCCCCATTTACACTTTTTATTGCCTGGGGTGTTGGCAAGGAAATAAGATTGCCTGGAAGTTCTCTTTCCACTCTGCAAAGCTTTAACTGGGCTTAAAGATAGTCACTGTTAGAGCCTGAAGCAAAATAACCAAGTGTTAGACGATTTTGCCAAGGCTTTTATCCAGGAATCAGAATGAACGTTTGCACCCCATTTAAAAAACTCTAAACCTTCAGTTTATGAAGACAAACAGCAGTACTAACTCAGATCTAGATATATCTGCACATTAACAGTGAAATAGGGAGGAATCTATTCAGAAATAGGAACATGGTCATGTATTTACAAGTGCTGCCCCTCAATCGGAGTTTAGGTTCGTGCCCGGTGCACAGAAGCCAATGAGTACACAGGGTTGAGATCTACCTCTGAACCTTCAACACGATTCTGTACAGAAATGGGTGCCACGGGATTGCTCCCAAAGCTAGCACATCTCTTCAGGGGGGTTGTAGGGGTTTATAGAGGGTACAAGAAAAGGAAAAGTGATGTAATACTTGATCGTTGGTCACCTTCTGGTTATATAACTAATGATTTTCCATGCATGCTCCTACTAGTGGCTAGTTCATTATACAAAGGTGGTCTGATATTAACATGTAGGATCTCCTCCCAGGGGTGCGATTTTTTATCATGCTAATTAGTCTAGGTTAATTGAGGTTACCTTCAGGAGATCCTACTTCCCCCATTTCTTGACCACCTGGTCAGGAGGTGATTTATCTTTGTTGGTGTTAGCTCTTTCCTGTGTTATCTTGTGATTCCTTTATTCTGAGAACCACGCAAATAGAGTTTAGATTTACCATTATATAATAAATACACTTAATACTTCTGTTACTCTTCAACATCAGCAAGAACAACAATGGGTAAACTGGTTAGCAAGCAGCATATCCATAATACAGATAAAACTTGTTTTCATTACTCTTGGCAATTTTGCACAGGCAGAACCAGGAAAATGCTATTATACACTCCCCCAAATTCACAGGCAGAAAAGAGGATTTTTTGTTTTATTTTAATCATAATTGCACGAGACAAATGTTTCAAAAGAAGCAAATATCTAACAAGGACAATGGTTTCTCTGTGAGAAAGAATGTTAAAGCATGAACATACTGCACTGTATGGAAAGCATAGGCAATGGAATCTTCATCACAGAAAGAGACAGAAAGGAAAATATTTTTCCCTCTTGTCTTTGCCACAGTACAACAGTTTGGGCAATTCAGTGTATTGCCAAACGAGTTGAATATGACAACTGAAAAGATGGCACAAACTTTGCTTTTGTGAAAAATAGCCTGATTTAAAATTGAACTCTAAGTGTAAAATAAACATTTTAAGAAAGATTTAGTGACTCCTTTAAATACAGAAATATGTTAGTATGGTTTCAAGTGAATTTCATTGTTTATGTTGTAATATACAAAGTGTAATTCTGCTTATCAGGAACATACTAAGATAGTCTTCACTTTTTAATTTCCTTATCATAAACCTTACCTTCTTAAACAAACATGTTTCTGTGGAATCAGAAAACAAAAATAATAAATAGATTATTACTATTTCATAATTCCTTTCTTATATAAAAACATCTGAATTCTAGTGAGATATCTCAATGTTTTGACTACATAATGACATAAAAATCCAGAGAAAATGTCAGTAGTTTTGAGTTGTATATAGTTATAATGTGAAGTGAAATCAATAACACACTTGATCAAAACCTCTGTATGTCCATGAGTGACTTACCTATATCCACATAAATAGTGATCAATGGATGGATGAGCACCCTTCGGGAGAAACTATTTCAGTAAAAGCTGATCGGGTTCACCAAACTCTCAGCAGTAAATTTAATATCTTTTATAAAGTGGTCTGAATCAGAATACTGCTTTCTATCTCTCTTCCATTGTAGTTAACAGCATGCCTCTATCTGTGACTAAGTATGTATCAGGGAAATTATTTATCCTTCCAAATTTTTCTAATGTTAATGGCAAAGCAACACGATAATAGCTTTTACACATATCTAAACGTCTATCAAAATGAATCAGAAATACAAGTAAATTTCAAAACTAATTTTCATTACAGAAAATACAGAATAAGACTAAATATTATTTTGACAAAGGAGAAGGAAAAACATCTTTTAAAAAATAAATCACTCAAGCATTCTTCCCATCAAGAGAAACAATATTAAATACTAATATCCAAATTTATTTTGGCAACAATTTATTAAAACTTCATCTCCATACAATGATATCCAGAAATCAGCATGATGATATGGTTCTACATAACAAATCCTCTCACATTATCAGTATTGTCTACTTTTTCATTTAGTTTAACTGATTAATAGGTTTATGAAACACAGCAAACATCCATTATTTATGGTTTTGGACATGCATTTTTGCATATATTAATTTACTATAAAATATACTTGAAAGTCACTGCTGGGATGCAAAGTCATATTTTTCCTGCATCTCTTCCATTTAATTATTTGTATTAGTAAGAATATCCTTTCCTAAAGTATTCTGTCTCTACCTGCCCACACCTATATTAACACTTGAATTTTCCTGGGTACTATCATTAATCTTTTACCAAAATGCAGTAAAGGTCAATGCAGGAATTAAAAGGCATTTAGTTCTTATTCCACACACTAATCAACACATGCAGAGCCAGCTGATTGTTTCTCAGCAAGTCCTTGCTTCCAGCACTTTACAAATATGTTATGTATAAATATATATATATATATAATATGTTGTATAAATAAATACTCTCTATATATTCATTTATTTTATATTTTCTTAGAAATAATTCTTACGTACTGTCATGATCACTGTAGTTTAGTGGTCTATGGATCACTGGAAGCAAAGAAAAAGAGGAATGGCTGAACCTGTTATACAGTGTTTTTTTTTCTGTATTCTTTCCCCCATATCAGCATCAGCTTAAATTAAAGATACCCATTTTCATGTTAATGCATAGATAAAATGTTTGCTTTCAGAGAAAATCAAATATCCTGTAGCTTTTAATCAAATTGTTCTTAATACCAATGACAAAGACTGTCTTGAGCTGTTGGTTCTTCCTTTTTTATAATTTCACAAAAAAAAAAAAAAAAATCTGTTTAAATCAGAAATAATTAAATCTCCTAAATGTTTTGTGATTAGACAGAAAGCAGTAACAACATATCTCTAAAGCCAGATTCCACATAACATGTTAAAAATAACGTATTTATCTGGATATCAGAATCCACCTTCTTTTGCACTCAGAAACGTCAAATGTCAGAAATTTCGTTGGGCAAAAGGACTGCATGATTGAATTCATGTGCCATTTCACGGGAGCTATGGCACCAGCAGAGTGCAATAATGGTGTGGAAGTCACAGAGATGGGACCATCAGAACTGTTAGTTGATGTAGGGGGCTGATATAGTAATGTCAAAGGCAAAGAAATTAAATCATATATGCTCAGAGTGGCACATGCGCTGTCATCTGTAGATAACAGAATTATTTTCAGGTAGAAATTGAACTAGTAACTAGTAAAAAATTAATTATATTTAAATTGTTGGGGCTTAAGACTCCTCTTATAATTCCATTATAGCTAACATATCTCAGAATGACTAGTGAGAAACATTTTTGGTAACAACTCCGAAGTTAGACATGCACTTTTAAAAGTACAGTACAAGACTTATATTTGTCATTCTTCATATCAAGTTTTGAATATTTTATGGCTACATTCAGGAACTGGATGGCTGCTTTAGAATGAATAATTAAAACTCATTTTAAAATAACTGTCTTTGGGGAATGGGTGTCTCAGTGAACTAAACAATTTCTACTCCTGTTCGCAACATTATTTCCCTGCAATTTCCTGACCTGATTTGCAGTACACTCTTGTATATTTCAGGAAAGAAATATATGTCAAAGTATCATGATGGGAAATAAAACTTCTGGTA
Source organism: Merops nubicus (assembly GCF_000691845.1). NCBI lineage: Eukaryota > Metazoa > Chordata > Aves > Coraciiformes > Meropidae > Merops > Merops nubicus. The sequence continues at coordinate 69,203 of NW_008592709.1, forward strand.
CTATAAGATTGCCAGAAAGAATTTAGATGACTAAACAGAAAACACCTTTTTTTTTTCTCACAAGTTAAATGTTGCTTATATGTTCATCAATTCTGAGATTAAATCTCCTTTGAGAAGCTTGTCAGATTTAGACAGACAAGAAACCACTGTATTCTGGAGTTTACCAGAGACTTTTTAGAAGATAGTTTTCCTGTCTAAAAATGCTGAATGATTGGAAGTGTTTTGTGGAAACGTATCAATCTCAAAGAAAATTTAAAGGTTGATGAAAGGGAACTCTTTTTTTTTTCCATTAAGAACTGTGTGTTCAACATTACAGAATGTAAAGCAGTCAAAAGTCTAATTCAGAATGAATTTTTATCTGTACACAGGGTTCTTTACTTTTATTTTTAATTGTATTTGTAGATTACAGCTGTTTACTTTCATCATGGCATTTGCTGTGTAATAAAAACATGCAGACTTATTACTTAGTTCTGTAGCATTGCCTAGCTGGCTTGGACAATCACTTTCCGGAAGAATACATGCTTAGGAGTTCAGGAGAAGCTGTGATTTCAATTCACTTCAAAGCCTGTTTTTCTGTTGTTTGAATAAATAGTACAAATTAAGAAAGTACTCTGTGATAAATATATATTCTTAAATATAGAGAACATGACTGACAGAAAAATTCTAAGCAGATATTTTGCCAGTCCTTGACAATGAGGACCATGAAAAAAAAAAAAATCTTAGATTTGGTTCTATCATTTAAAATAAATATGACACTCTAGAAAAAGGGGTAGACAACTAACAGCTGTGGCGAAGTAATTTTATGGAATTGTTCAGCTCACAAGAACATTCAGGTTTTCCAGCCATTTATTGCAAATTGAGCTTATGTATCAGGAGTCAGAGTCTCAGAAAGGCTCTGATAAAAAAAAATCCTAATTGGATGAACTGTAGGGACGCTGCAAGATTTCAGGCTCGTGACAGGCACTCTGAGATGTCTAGGCTGTTATCTTTGCTGCAGTTCAATTGCTCGAACACTGACAGAAGAAATAGAAAGACACAGAGACAAAGAAAAATGTGGGTTTGAAAAATGAAATCATATGTCTGGCCAGAAACCCTATTGTATAAGGAGAAGCCATAAATCTTTTTCTTTGTTTTTCTATCATGTCAATCACAGTAATAGTAAAGTCCCCAAAAGCTTGAATGTGTGAGTAAGTGTTTTGAAGTCAGCAACCAAGCAAAACATTGGCTACATTTACAGTATTACAGCAGTATTTTAGAATTCTATGGGTAGGAGTAAGAGTTCTGGTGTGTTTTTTTTGTTGTTGTTTGTTTGTTTGTTTGTTTTCCCTAGTATTTTGAATGTCGTCTTTGCCAATTGCAGGTGTCATTGAAGGTCAGAAGCTTTCTTAAAATTTTCCCCCAACAAATTACAAGATTTGATCTGCGCCATTTTTCATCATCTTGTGCTGCCATATAAAAAGAAAAAAAAAAAAAAAAGGAAAAAAAAAAACGGATTGGCTGTATAACTTGGAGTTTTAGGTCAAATATGAAACTAAAAAGAATACTTAGTAACTCAAACAACTCTTGAAGTATTTAAACCATGTTTCCTTGGACTGTGGCAACTGAAGACAAGCTTTGTGGAACTGTGGGGGAAACAAAGGTGTACTTCTCTCTTGCTTTAACTTTGACTGTAGTATCCAGTTACTGAAATTAATGGTCATATAAAAAAAATCCATATGTAGGATCATGCATTAAGAAGCAAACTATCCTCATTTCATTACCCTTACTGATTTGTTTATACAGCCTTGGGAAGAGGAATAGAGGTTATCTGTGTTAATTTATAATATTCTTGCAAATCAAATAATATTATTTAAAGGTATACTAATAGAACTAATTTTTGCTTCATACACTTTCAAAGCACAAGTGACATCAAGTGCCACTATGTATCTTTTTCTCATCCAAATATTTCTTTTGGAAATGCAGATATTTCTAATAGGAATTGTTTTTTTTTCTGAGTAGATTTCTGATCTTCTGTTTCAATCAGAAATTAAAAAGTGGTGAGTTGTGCTGAATATTAGATTAAATACTCAATCGAATCAACTCTCTTAATCTACATTGTTATGGAAATTTTCATTGTTATGGAAAAATGATGATATGGTTTTTCAGGTATTTTTCTTTGCCCTCATGACTACTGACTTCATAACTAGGTTTAAAGGGCAAAACTTTGTCTATTGTTGTGACTTCGTTACTGGAGTTGTAAAAATACTTTAAATAGCATGACTTTTCCAAATGCTATGACAAATTCCTAACATGTCTAATTTCAAGTAAGGAAACTGAAGCTAACTTCTGGTGTTATGCTTAAGTACTCCTTTTTGTGTGTGCTAAATGCTTGTTTACCCAAGCATTGATGTTTGCTTTGCTTTTCGGAGAATGAAAGCCATAGACCAAGTCTTATTTTATGTTTCTGTATTTAAAAAAGTAATATATCTATTGATGTATATATGTCTTATCCATTTGTACTTTTAGAAAGGTCATTTTCATGCATAGAAAGGATTTGTGGAATACATTACTTATACAGGTCACAACACATTATTAAAGAAAACAAAACCAAGATGACTTAATTATGGTTATAAAATCATAATAGAAAAAAAAAATGGAGTGAAGAAAATTGATACCTGAATAATCCCAAAATATTTCTATAAATGTTGAAAAAAAAATAAAAATTAAAAGTTAATGTCCTTCCACTTGAACTTGCATGTCTTTTTTTAAGACAAGATAGCATAACGGCTATATGGAATGTTTCTGTCTTATTGCTTAATAAAACACAAAATATATTTCTTGATATTCAGTACAACTACGCTAAGCTAAAACTGATTAAATTATGAGAAAAACTTAACTGCTCAGCATTCCTGTATACAGGTAACTACAGAAAAGGATTTTAAGATTTTTTTTCCACACAGTTCCAGAGGATGGTGAAAATGAAGACAATTCCTTTGAATTGCTTTGTTATGCTAACAATTTAGGACCAAGTCCTTTTTCTTTGTGTTTATATTTTGTGTAGTATCTGTAAATTAAAACTCCAAGTACATTATGTCAAGTTTAGTATCAATGTATCATAACTATTTCATAGCTTTCCTTGCTGCCCCATTGACTTCAGCTTGAAAACTGAATGTAGAGAAGTAACCCTAAATCTTGAATACTTATGATTTCATTGTTTACAGAATTGTTTTCTACATACATCTCATTATTCTAGTAATCTTTCAAATGTACAAAAATGTCTTTCATAATAAAATAACTAGTTTTAATTAACATATTTAAATGTAAAGCATCTGCCAACATACTGTGTCTTAGACATTATGAACATTGTTTTTCAGTTGTAACCTTAATGACTTTGTAAGGAAGCTACAGAATATGAGAAAAATACACTTTTTGAACAGATTTATAGAGGCATAATGAATGAAAGTTGTTATTTATGAGAAAGTACCAAGTGAGTTGGTACCATAAACCTTTAGTTATTACTTTGTGTTTGTGTACAACAAAGCTGATTTACTTTCCAACCTCAGATAGACAACTCTAGTTAATATTCTATTTCACTATGTGATGTTTTTTGCAAAATAAAACTTCTATTTTATTTTATTTTTGCTTTTTTTCTGTTTCTTGGAAGCCCTTCTGGAAGGCAAACTTAAACTGTTGTCTTTTTCAATCTATTGCTATGGTTGTTTTGTTAATGACTAGTAGACAAAATTTTACAATATTTCTCAATACATGAAGTTCATGGAAATTGTGGTAGGCAGCAAAAAGATACAAAATAGCTTGATTTTTATAAATTCATGATGACTGTTAGTTTTGAGCCAGGGCAACAGAGATGAATCAGAATTCTTTAACAGGTTCTATTATTTTTAAGTCAACCTCCACTGTACTTCTTGATCTTTTTATCAGGCTCTCAGTTTCTAATCACAAAAGTTGTCCTTTTTTTGTTTTTTCCTTAAATGTCAAATGCAGTTACTTCTTTTATTTAAAGCACTAATCTTAGGATATAGTTTGTCAGTTTTCATTCACTGTGTACATGTCTGTGCCATCCTAAACTGAAGTAATCAGCCAGACAGCTGGCATTTTAGAGTATATTTTAGAAACTGTATAAACAAAACATAAAATACTCTCATAATATGTTAAAATATTGATTATTTTAAGCATATGAAACTTTGAGAGTAGTAGCAAAGTGATGCCATTGTCACTAGTCACTCATGTAAGGAATGTGACTGCTTTAAGGACTTTCTATATTTGACATTAAATAACCCTTTCACTATTTTTTTCCCCCTACCATGATAAAGCTTCAAAAGGGCAAAAACAGATACACAAACTTTCTGTTATTTATCCTCATATATATTATCTAGGAGAGTTTGCTGCTGAGTTTGCACCTTCCTTCCAGCTGAGGGTACCATTTTGTTACATTTATTTTATTAAATATATACTTACCAACCCAAGACAATCAATCATCCTTCCTAGCAAAAAGATAGTCTCACTAACAAGTGATATAGATGATTGGATAAAATCTTTTCTCATGTATTCATAAAAGTTATCCAGCACAGGTGTTGAATAATTATAAAAGTAAGAATTCCTTTCACAATAAAAGGTGATAGACGAACTCTGATACTTTAACTAATTATCAAGTTCCATATGAAAGACACATGTGAGACACTCATGCTACCTATATCTTCAGAGAGGTAGTGGAATTATACACTAAAAGCTTATGGTCTTGTTTAGAGAGAACACAGCAGCTTCTGCTGTGCTTCCTGTGATTGGGATACACAGATAAAAAGACCACAACACAGAGGAAATCCTGAAATCGCTGGTAACCTGTTCAGGTTCACATTTTAAAATTGCAATAAAGGCAACAACAAACTCAGCTGTAGCTAGTTCCTTCAGTATGCATAAGGGTGTATCTTAATAACTAGATGTCATTAACTGACAATTTATGACTTTCCTGGTAAAGTGGAATGACCACTCTCAACCATCCATTCTTTGGCCTTCAGAGACAAAAGAAGGTCACCCAGCCCTATACCAAAGTTTCAGGCACAGCTAGCTGTTCCAACCCCAAAAAAACCACATGAGCTTGGAGAGTATCTTGAACCTGAAATTTTATCCTGCCTCTTGACCCTTTTTTCTGTTTACCCATTTGACTCCAGATCTTGTCTGTCTTCCATTCCAAACTCTCTCTGATGCACAGATCGCTTTTCTGCTGTCCTCAGCTTTGTGAGCTGAACACTACGAACTTTATGACATTCTGAAGTTTGCCCAGCATGTGATTATGTTCTTGCCTCAAAACGTAAGCTGTCATCTCTTTTGTTTTTCCTGTTACCTCCTTTTAGCTTTGTATGAATATGGCATTCAAATATTTTCACCATGAATTTTCACCATGAATCAATCTGTTCTCTTGGCCTTTCTTCCCCTTTCCTAGTCTCTGCAGGCACATATAGAACTACCGATGGATGCTCTTGAATATATCTCTTTTTGCTGACTGTCTGCAACACAGTATTTCCCTCTTGTAGACTGTGAGCAATCACAAAGTAAGATTTTAGCTCTCAGCACTGTGAAGAGAGACAAGCTAGCGTTGGTAAAACAGAGAACAGACTGTGTCAAAGTGTGAATCTCATGGTATCATGTCATCACAGTGGAAAGGGTGAGAATGAGAAGATGAAGTGCATTGAAAACTGTCTGAACTTCCTGATTCAGATGGTGCTGATCAGCAGCATGATGTCCATCTGGAGGCCACTCACTAGTGGTGTACCCCAGGAGCCTATATGGGGGCCAATTCTGTTTTTACATCTTCATTAATGACCCTAACCATGAGGCAGAGTACACCTTCAGAAAGTTTGGAGACAAGGCAAAAGTAGTTAATGCACCATATGGTTGTGCTGCCATTCAGAGGGACCCCAACAGGCTGGAGAAATGGGTAAAAAGGAATCTCATAAAGTTCAGCAAAGGGAAATGCAAATTCATAAACTTGATGAGAAATAAACTGGGGCATCACCACAGGCTGGGCCACAACTGACTGGAAAGCAGCTTTGCAGAGGATATCCTGAAAGCCCTGATGGATGTGTCAAACATGAACCTGGAAAGATCCTTGCAGCAAAGGCCAATGGCATGCTAGGCTACATTAGGAAAATCATTGCCTGCAAACAGAGGGTGATGATCCTTCTCCTTTGCTCAGCACTGGTGAGAAACATCTGGAGTGCTGTGTCCAGTTCTAGGCTCCCCAGTACAGGAAAGATATGATCCTACTTGAGTAAGTCTAGTGAAGGGCCACAAAGATGAAGAGCATTTATTATAGTTGGAGAGTTTGAGAGAGAGCCTGGATTGTTTCTCCCTTCATATTAAAAGGGAAAGCTGAAGAGAAGACCCAGGTGCATCTTTTCAAGGTGTATAAATGCATAATGGAGAGGGTTGGAGGAGTTAAGAAAATGGAGACAGGAGGCAACTGGCACAAAGCGAAATACAGGAATTTCCACTTAAACATAAGAAACCCCTTTTTTACCATGAGGTTGATCAAACACTGGAACAGATTTCTCAAAGAGGCTTTAGAGTCTCCAACCTTGAAAGTATTGAGCCTCCTGGCTATTATCCTAAGCAACCTCATCTAGGTAACCCTGTTCTGAGCAAGAGGTTTGGACTAGTTGATCTACCTCCCACAAACCTCAACTAATCTGACCTTCTGAGATAATGTGAACAGCATCATTGTCATCTTCTCTCTGTAATTTTAAAGAACAATGGCAGTGGTAAATCTGCTCCCTCTGTGTGAAGCTCAATGGCTGCATGTATTAAGCTGCTACTACCTAAAGGTTATCAGAGGTTCTGCAGTACCTCTTATGTCCTGCAGTAAAGAGCACCATGTTTCTGAAGTCAGTTAAGCTCAGGTGTGAACTAGCCTACTGACCCAGCCTTGTCAGGACTGGTGAAGAGCTTGATATACACAGACTTGCAGTTTTAGGCACATTTAGAGTTGTTAAACAGCTTTAAGAGAATTTCAGGAAATCCAGACCTACATAAAGCGCATATTTTATCAGGATGACTGATTGAGAGTTGTTCCCCATTTTTGATGCAGAATTTATTTTAGAAGAATAAATATTTTACTGACCTGTAAAATAATTTCCATTCAGAAAGGGTAGGATATGAGGTATGGTGAATCTGAGCAAAGAAAATTAGGTTCTCTGGTAGGTTAATAACCTATGAAGTTGGAAACAACAGAGCTTGGTTGAGACCACCAGTATTGTCCACTGAAAATCTCTGGATTATGGAAAATGAGGATCACAGTGTGAGGAGCAAATGGTTTTTGAGAGAATGGAGGGAGACAGTAATGGCAGCCAGTTTTTAACCTCTTTTGTCTCAAGTTTTTCTCACAGGTGGCAAAGTAGGTTAGTCACTTTGATACCTTTCTGTGTTACCCTAGCAGGGTTCAGAGGGTTCTGCTTTTGCATTCAAAGAAGTTTAAATCAGAGTACAATTTTTTGTGAAATTCATTCTGGTTTAGGAGACAAGAAAATTATTATGTTTTCTGGATTTTCTTTTCCCTTTTATTTTCTTCAGCTTCAGTGTTCCTCCCTAATGCACTTTTGATTATGTTTTCTGAATAGGAACTAAAATGGTGATTTCCGAAATACTCATCTGATTACCTTTTAAAGATTTTACTTATAATGCTGTGTGCTTGATTTTCTTTACAATGCAAATAGGAAAGGATGACAAACCTCACAGAGATGTCTCGTGAAAAAAGTATATTTAATAAATTTATCTCAGTAGGTCATCTCCTGTTTGATAGGTCCCTTGATTTCATGCAGATATTTTGCAGTGAAGTGTAGACTGTTCAAAAATAAAAGGAATGATTTCCCGAAACAATAATGTAGAAAATGCCTTAAAGAAATATCAACATTTTGCAGCTAGGTTGGAATCACCATCCACCTGATTCTTTATTAGGGTAACAAAGGAAGGATGTTATAGCTAATATCCCATATCAGTGTGTGACCTTGTACACTTCTCAGCTAGAAGGCAAAAGAAAACCAGAAAAGCTACTTGTTCTTTGTAAATGTATTCTGAAAGGAAAATCAAAATTTTAAAATCACAAAAGTACACAAAAGTAACCCAAAAATGCAGATTAAGATTAAATCACACTTTATTTAAGAGGAATAGAAATGTCTTATGAGGATGAAAGTAGAATTATTTTGAGTTTCAGTGGAATAGGTTTCTTTTACAAACAACATTTTAGAAATCTTATTTGCATGTAACTGCACAATATCCTACCTATTTACACACACACACACACAAAATCTAAACAAGAATTTAACTGTAAAATATTACAGTGGCAAACTGTAAAATATTAAAGTAACAGTTTTAAACCTCAGCAATGATAGACCTAAGCCATTATTTGAAAAAGCATCTTTGAAAGATATCCAGAAAGCTACCTCTGTCTGTGGGACTTGTCCAAGGTCTCTTCTAGTAAGCAGGAGTAAGGTGGATAGAACACTAAGCACATGGGCATTTGAACTCTTGCTTGTCTCTGAGGTCAAGTTTCCTGGATGAGAACCAAATGTCTGATGCTTCCAGTTACCTGAGATACCAGCACACAAAATTCTAAAATTACTTACAGAGAAGGGCTCAATATTTTAGGACAGATGGTGGAACAACCACTGTTCTCTTTTTAGCTAGCAACTGATTATAACACCATCCTGAGCCTTATGCAGAAGATTAGATCTTCTGCTTATTAATCTAGACTCTTGCATTGACCACAACACTTCCACTCTGCACTATTTGTTACAGTTCATAAACCAAGTGATCTGTGCAACATAACTTTGAATCTCACCCTAGAGTTGCATTCATCATCCATCCGCAGCTGTGTGAAGCACCTCCTGGACTCAGCTAGGGATCTAGCTCTTGACCAAAAATTTTAAATAGTTTTATAACTATTTAAATAACAAAGAGAGTCAAAAGCTTCACTTTATTATTTTTTCAGCACCTAGTCCTTTTTCTTAATGAGCTTTCAGTGATGGAACAGTAATGAGATAAACAATTGTTATTTTATCAGAGAATTCAAATAAGTGACCGTTAGGTCACTGATCTCTCTTAGAATTCATCTTGTGGCCTAAAGCTTGGAAACAGTGTGATAACTATGAGGAATACTTATGACAATTATAAAGATTTTCTATAGGTTCTTACATTGCACTTTAAATGCTTGCTATTAGTGAATAAAATGGCATGACTATAATCTTGTATGTGCTGGTTTTCTTCCATCTTTTACTTAGAAAAAGGACTTCATGGGATATTTTATTTCAGTAGAGATTTTTTTCCTATATACTGTTATAGATATAATTTCATATGGTTTAATGTTGTTGCATATAGTGCTTATACACGTATGGTTCTGTACATATTAATGTACGTAAGCTTGCAAATGTATGTATGCTACACCTGGAGTTGAAAAATGGGGCTTCTTGAAGAAATTAATTCTCTTATTTCCCTTAATATTGAAGAAAGCACCTTTCCTTGCAAAGACAGATATAGAGGTAGACTTTTATCTTTACTGTAGAAAACTGTTACACAAGTTTCTCATTCCAGCTGTTTTTCAGTGTTTCTGACATATCTATTCTGCACTCTGGGTTTGAAGGTAAGAAAATGCTTTGAACTTGATAAAAATCTGGTTGCTTGTGAAATGTAATAAACCAAAGAGAAAAAAAAAAAATCTGGGGCACTTAAACAATGGGAAGTAAATAACTGGAATGCAGTGTTGTCAAAAAAGATATCTAGCTGACTGATGGTAAATTGGTCTAAGGTTCCAGTACTATTTGAAGGAGTAAGAGGCCATATGCTGAATATTAAAGACAGGAATATTGGTCTACTTGGCACAGTTGTGAATACAACAAGAAGAAATGAGAGAAAAAGCCTGTAGGCCATGAAAGTTTACCTATGGAAGGTCAACTTCAGTTCCTCAACATTGGTGGAGGAAGTCCCTTGGTATACAGCCCTAGAAGGCAAAGGGGTCCAGGAACGCTGGGTTTTTGTGGAGAACTTAGCCACAGAGTGGCTAGCAACAAAGGGACATGATAAAGTGCAGCTGGTTGAAGTTTAGTAAAACAAACTCCAAATCAAGATAACCTGGGGTGCAACTATTGTAGAATAATGGGATGAGTAAAAGGAACTGGAACACTAAGATAAAGAACTGCTAACCGGAAGGCTAAACACAAAAGATAAACATAAAAGGAGTTAACATGTAATCTGTAACCGATGGTGAGCTTCACTTTTGCAATATGTATGAACTAATTAAGAACAATATAAAAGATGCCTTCTAATTTTCAATAAACGAGGCTTTCCGATCATTATAGAATGGTGTCTGTCTCCCGCTTATTCTCCGTCAGGTTTTTTTTCAAGATGCTCTTAAAGGCATAGGAGAAGGCTGTCCTCATGTATCTTAAGACACATGTCCCATGTGGCTGGGAAAAGTATTGGTGTGGCTGAACAGGCAGCTTTTGCTGGGACTTAGGAGAAAGAGTTTTGTGGTGTCCAGCACCTCTGTGGTGATCTGTTTCCTTTGTACAATGTGTTATCTGTCATTATACCCATTGTTACTGCTGTTGTTTACTGTTCTTTATGCGTTCCTGTAGTAAATTCTCCTTATCTCAACTCAAGGGGTTTTGTACTTTTCTCCCTTTCCTCCCTCTCATGCCGGGGGTGAGCAAGTGGCCCGTGGTGCCTGGCTCCTGCCTGGGGCTAAACCACCACAGTTATGTAGAAAGAACATTAGGGGGCAAAAGCTCAGCTAGAATTCAGCCTGGCCACTGCTGCAAGAGATAATAAATGCTTTTACAAATATATTAACAAAAAACAAACAAACAAAAAAAAAAAGGACCAGGGAGAATCTTCACCCTTTATTTGGTGTGAGGAGGAACATTGTTACCAAGGATGAGGAAAGGCTGAGGTACTGAATGCCTTCTTTGCCTCAGTCTTTAATACTCAGTCCAATAATCCTCATGGTATTCAGCCCCATTCAGATGACTGGAAGAAAGGGATGGAGATCAGAATGATCCCCTCATAATCCAGGAAATAGCACTGAAGGACCTGGTAAGCCAATTGAACACCCACAAGTCTATGGGGTCAGATGAGATCCACCTGAGAGTGCTGAGGGAGCTGGCTGAGGAGCTTGCCAAGCCTCTCTCCATCATTTACCAGCAGTCCTGGTTAATGGGGAGGTCCTGGATGGCTGGAGACTTCCTAATATAACGCCCATCTACAAGAAGGGCAGGAAGGAGGACCCGGGGAACTACAGGCCTGTCAGCCTGACCTTGGTGCCAGGGAAGGTTATGGAACGGTTCATCTTGGGGGAGATCATGCAGCAAGTACAGGAAACTCGAGACCAGAACCAGTCAACACAGGTTCATGACGGGCAATTCCTGTTTGACCAACCCGATCTCCTTCTATGATCAGGTGACTCATCTAGTGGATGAGGGAAAAGCAGTGGATGTTGTCTACCTGGACTTCTGATGTAAGTAATAGAAATAATTATTGATATAAGTGATATAAATAAGATATTAACGTAAGAGGTAAAATAGAAGAAATCATTGCACTAACCAATATGAAGCACTTGAAGGAAAACAGGCTTAACTGCTAACAGGAAATAGCTAACAGAATGAACCTTGACACTCTAACAAAGAGACTATGGATTTACTAACCAAGGAGGCTGACACAGATAATAAAGACTAACATATGTAGAGATGGATAAAAAGTAACATATATCACAAACTTATCAGTAAAAGAATGACTAATAAGGAAGAACGGATGTTTACCAAGGACAAGAACTGACCAAGACTAGCTCAATTCTACAAACTTGCTAAATTACCACATTCCAGACAAGGGGTGAAAAATACATTACGAGGGAGACCTACAGCCTTCCTCCCAGAGACCATGTCACTTGACTCTGCCTGCAATTACCAGGAGAAACTGTGCAAGTGCAGGACTGGTAAGGTAATTATAATACAAAACGAGGATAGGCAGGGTTAAATAATGAATATGTATAGGCATGATTTGAATATATAATGTTTTACTGTATAAATATGAAATAGTTTGCCACTTCAGGCATACATGTTTGTGGTGGAGCCATCCCCCACGCATCTGTGCACAATAAACATACCTACTATATAACCTCTGGGTTATGGAGTCTGTTTCCGCACGTCACTTCAGTAAAGCATTTGACACCATTTCCCACAGCATTCTAACAGAGAAGCTGGAGGCTACATGGCCTAGACAGGTGTACTCTTTGCTGGGTTAAAAACTGGCTGGATGGCCGAGCTCAGAGAGTTGTGGTGAATGGAGTTAAATCCTGTTGGCATCTGGTCACGAGCAGTGTCCCTCAGGGCTCGGTTTTGAGACTGGTTTTGTTTAATACCTTTATCAATGACCTAGATGAAGGAATTGAATGCACACTCAGTAAATTTGCAGATGGCATGAAATTAAGTGTGAGTGTCAATCTGTTTGAGGGTAGGAAGGCTCTGCAGAGGGATCTGGGCAGGCTGGAGCAATGGGCTGAGGTCAGTTGTATGAAGTTTAACAAGGCTAAGTGCCGGGTCCTGACCTTGGGTCACAACAACCCCAGGCAACGCTCCAGGCTCAGGGAGGAGTGGCTGGAAAGCTGCCTGGTGGAAAAGGACCTGGGGGTGTTGGTGGACAGCTGACTGAACATGAGCCAGCACTGTGACCAGGTGGCCAAGAAGGCCAATGGCAACCTGGCTTGTATGAGAAATGGTGTGACCAGCAGGAGTAGGGAGGTGATCGTGCCCCTGGACTCAGCACCAGTGAGATCTCACCTTAAGTCCTGTGTCCAGTTTTGGGCACCACAGGATAAGAAGGACATAGAGGTGCTGGAGAGGGTCCAGAGAATGGTAATGAGGCTGGTAAGAGGACTGAAAACATGCCTGGGGTTGTTTAATCTGGAGGAGACTGAAAGGAGACCTCATTGCTCTCTACAGCTACCTAAAAGGAGGTTGTAGCGAGGCTGATTTTGGTCTCTTCTCCCAAATTACTGATAATAAGATGAGGTGAAATGGCCTCAAGTTACACCAGGGAAGGTTTTGATTGGATATTAGGAATAATTTCTTCACTGAGAGAGTGGTTAGACACTGGAACGGGCTGCCCAGGGAGGTGGTGGAGTCATCATCCCTGGAGGTGTTCAAAAAAACAAGTACATGTAACACTTGAAGCTATGGTCTAGTGTTTAGGAAAATGTTGGGATGAAGGTTGGACTAGGAGATCCTAGAGGTCCTTTCCAACCATAGTGATTCTTTGATTCAGTTATGGAGGAAAAAGTTTACAAAACAAGGACTAAAAGTTGACTGACAAACACTGATGAAACTATCAATGAAAGAACTGTAGCATATTACATATAATGTGCCCACCTATCTGACTACTGTATAGACGAGGCAACAGGGGGATTATTACTCTATGATAGGATTAAATCACATTAAATAATAATTTGAAAATAAAACAAATTGAAACTAGGTC
>NW_008592710.1:0-13116 GCF_000691845.1 Merops nubicus
GCCCCGGTGTGGTCTGGAACGTCCCCTTCGGTCCCATCATAACGCCTGAGGGGCTGTGTTCTACCTAGTGCGGTAGCGACGGGAAATAAGGAGAGGCTTCGCAGTCTTTGAGTTTATACTTCTGACTGGAGTGAAGGGGATCAGTCTTTCGTACGCCTCACGGTCATAAGAACCTATATATATGAGAGCTGAGTTTCATTCTGTTACAATTACACATCTGATCGAGCATACTGAATTTCAAAATACATTCCGGCCTTTCTTTCCAAAGTTGTGTGCAAGTTGTTTGATAAATTTAAAAAGGCAATGCCATGTAAAAGACACTGAAAAAATCTGTCTGTAACACCTGAAGCAAAGAAATACCTGGTCTGGAAAATGTTGCAGGTGAGCAACTGAAGTGTGTGGTCAGGTTTTAGTACTGACAGAAATGCTTCAATGTCTTACGGATATGGACCACAGATCTGTGATTTCAGTGGGACCAGAAACTGTCCATCAGCAGTATCTCAAGTCACAGATGAAATTTATGAAGTATGAATGTAGTTGTGAATTTTAATCCTTTTCTAAAGTCATTATTCTTGCTGTCTTAAAACGTGAGGGCAGCTATTTCATTGATATGTAACAAGCACAAGCCAGCTTCAGAGTCTAGGGACACTGTTCTTAACTTCATTTTAAAAGGTGGGAGCTCTTAAATTTACTCTTAAACCATATCTTGGGGAGGGAGCAGGGAATTGGAATTGCAACAGATTTCTGGGTTTTGAATACTAGCAATCAGAACAAGAAGATCTGGAAGTGGACTGTGCAGCTACTGTAAGCTGGCTCTACTGTGACAAATGTGCATAAGGTGCACAGCTGAAGGGTTAAGACAAATTTGTCTGTGGAATGCTGCCTTCCAAGAAGTCTTTAGATGGCTCAAGATAGACACTGGGGGGAACTGTTCATTGGTGGCGCTAGGGATCTTTGAAGCCTCATTGCTAGAGCTGGTTCTGTTGACTGGGGCTTGAAGACTAGCCTTCTGGCATTTTTATTACTGTTCTGTGGGAAAACAGGTATGCCAATGAGTCTAAAAGAAATTAGAGAATGAATAAACCTTTCAAGGACTCTAAAGGTCTTTGTCTTTTAATCTTACTGCCTAGTAAGGGTGATAACTGTGTTTTGCAAAGATGTAGAAGTAGCAATCTAAAGATACATTTTCTTGAGCTTCACATAGTTAAAAAAAATAAATAAATACAGCCCCTATTAGTTGCTATCATGCCCTAGCAACAGTGTGTGGAGAGACCACTCCTGAGCACAAGGGGCTCTGGAAGTGACAGGAGGGAATCACAGACAGGTTACATGAAGCAGTCTGTAGCACTCCAAGCTCTCAGCTAGGGGAAGCCAAGAAGATGGTTCTGTCCTGTTCCTCCTCAGCCCTACACAGGCATCGGTGCTGAAGGCCACCCCATCGCTGTGCCCCTGCTCTGCCTGAGTGCTTATGGGAAGCCTGGCAAAAACCACTGCTCATTCTTGTCATTAGGAGTGCCTTGTTTTGGAAAAGAGGTGAGACACCTAAGTCATGCCACATTCTGCAGTGATTGTTAGAGAACAGAATGAAAGAGGTCAGTGTAAAGAGAAAAGGAGCATTTACGTTTGATCACTGAGTATTAGTGGCATGCCTTATATATCTAGTTGCTGTTACTAGTTACTATGAGGCAGGTGAAGAAGGAATGGTTTTCATTCTTAATTTTTGCCCCCACAAAGCAGAACTCAAAAAAATAGTAGCCTAGACAGTGTACTTGCCTTCTGAGTGTGTAGATTTTTCTACCATCACTGTCACAATCAAGTGTTTATTATTCTTAGGAAACTTTTTTAAAGGTACTTCAGTTACTCATTTCTAGGAACTGCAGTCTCCTGTCCAGAAAAAGCTGCTGTTGGTACATGCTGTAGCTGCCCATCTGCCTAGCAACACAGATCACCACAAACAAACTGCTCTGGAGCACCCTGGCTCCCAATGAGTGCAGTGTCCAAATACGGGCTCTCTATTGACAGTTCAACGCTCAGAGTGCAATTCTTTTTGCCAGCATTGGATGTGTCCTCCGTGACTGTGACCTCTGATGTAAGGTATGTTCTGGTGGACTAGTGAGGCTGTTGGCAAAATTAAAGGTATTTGCAGATGTGGCCATCAGTGTTTCTAAATGTCTGGACCAAGCTTGTAACAGTGAGAGATGCCCAAGCCATATACCAACCTCATCTCTTCAGTGCAGCTTGCCAAAATCTGACACTGTTTTTTACTGTTACTTTCTTGTGATTATGCCTTCCCCTTTTAACCACTTTTATCCCGACACATATTCTTAAAAATAAAAAAAGTTTATCAGAGTGAAATCCAGATCTGAGCTCTAAAGGGAAGATCATGAGTTACCAAGTGATGATCTCTTGGTTTTTTTGTTTCAGTCATGTTACTGGTTACAGGCCTACCTAGAAGCATTCATAGGAACAGATTTCTTTCGATTCATCCAAGCTACAAGTTTTCTTTACTGAGTATCCACCTTGTGCTGAGTTATTTTGGAAGATTTCAGTGAAATGAGCTAAACAGTTCAAGCTTTAGAGCAAAGGATTGAATTTTGGCACCAGGTCCTCTCATTGTCAGGAATGTGCTGCTTCTGTCCACTTAAAAAATCCACCCCAAATTTGGACAAATGGTGAGGCTGAAAATTTGAGGTTTCACTTGGCCAACAAGAGGTCCTTCAGACATCTGTTTTGTTTTCCCCAGCCACACTCCAGGCTGGAAGTGCAGAGGGGTGAAAAGGGCAAAGAGGGTAAGGGCTTCTCAGGGGAATGTTGGTGCCTGCCAAGAGGCGGTGGGAATGCAGGTCACTCATTGCCATGCCTGGGCTGGCAGCCTCAGCCCACCGCATCTGGGGCAGAACATGGGGCTTATAGCCTCTGAGGGCAGCAGGCCTGGGCACTATATAAGTAGCAGTGGTCGATGGTGGGAGCTAAGGTATTCCCAACAGATGTGTACGTATTGTTACTGTGGCATGTAGCAGAATTTGGGAGGTATTTTCATTGTTTTTTATAGCTTTTTGGAGTTTGGAGGTGATAGTTAGATTCCAGTGTTAAAGAATCCCAGGTTAGGTAATGACAATGTTAAGGTTACTCTTCAGCCCTCAGGTGCTCTCACTGTATGTGGATTTTAATGAAAAAATCACACTGAGTGTTTCTCTCCCTTAAAGTAATTCTTTTATTCCCCCTTTTTGTCCCCTTGTTTTTGTTTGTTTGTTATGGGTTTTGTTTATTTTTACTATAGTTTTATTTAGATCTGAATTTATTTAGAAATGTACTAGCTACTTTGATATGAAAACTCTTTATTTCTTAATTTATATAATTGTTACTGTTGTTGGTTCATGCAGTGCTGCATTCAGCTGCAAGAGTAAGATTAAATTAATATATTCTGTTTGTTCCTGAATTTATCACAATAAACTTAAAAAAAAAGCACACATATTTTGGTTGAATTCATCATGGTTGTAATTCTTCTTGTGGAGTTAAACAAACTCAAACTTGACTTTGAACTTCAGTCGTCATTTTCAGGTTTTGCTGAGCATGAACCAGAACAACTCTGGTAACAGATGAACCTAAACTGAAACCAAATTGAAAAACTGTATTAACTTTGGTAGACTAATACATACATTTGCTTGATGCGTGTAACTGATCTCCTTTGGGACATTATTTTAACAAATGTGTTTAAATTGTTTAGAATAATCGGACTTCTATTTTTGCCTCAAGACAGAAATGAAATATATGTATTAAATGGTATAGAATGATAGCATTCATGACTTGGAATAAGCAAAATTTTGTCTGTGTAGACTGAGTAAATGCCCATAGGGAAGCTAAAACATACTTCTTTTTTTTTTTTTCTCTCCTGCTTTTTTAACAGTTTTAAACTCTTTGCTTAGAGAACAGCGGTATACTTCAGGAATTCAATGGGGCAAGTTGTACAAGCAGTAAAAAGTCCCGACAGTACAAATGTACTTTAAAGTTCACTACTTGCCATCAGAAGGTGAAGTACATAGTACTGAAGGGGATCAGAGATAATAGGTCTAATGAAACAGTAATTTAAAATACTGTAATTTAGAATACATATTAAAATACTGTTCATCTATTGGACAATTTAGATCACTGCATTATTTATATAGTCATGTGTTTGATAAAATGAAAGTTGTTTTTCAGAGCACCAGAGTGGAAAGGCTCTTGTTTACTCCTACATACCACAAAGGAGTTAGATGAAGAAATAACTGACTAGTACACTAAACAACAGGAAGCATACTGAAATTCATTATCTTTGGTGGAGAAATCATATCAAATCACAGCACTGTAACATGTGAGTGGTAGTGTTTCTGAATGCCTCAGAAAGGAGGAAGATAAAGAAATTAAAATCTCAGTGCCACATATAGGGGGTTGAAATGCTGGGGTTTGAACCCTGACCCCCAAATTAAGGTTGACATATGGGTGATTCCCACAGTCCTTCATAAAGAGGTGGTGAGTTTGCCTTATAGCTTCCCCCCAGGGTGCGGCCGGCCCTGCAGGGAGAGCCAGAAGGGAAATGAGCCCCAGGGGTCCCCCACTGAGTTGACAAAGGTCAGGTGTCCCTGCTTGGGGATAAAAGCTGGGACCACTGGCAGGGAGTCAGGAGTGTCTGTCTGTGGAGTGCACTCCACAGAGCTTCCTGGTTCAGGGCAGACCTCCTGACTCTCCCTGGAGCTGGGCCCCAGTCTGTTTAGACCTCTGTGAACGCGGGTCGATCGGATGAGAGTTGCCATGTGGTCACCTTTCTCTTTTATGTTTAACTTGCTGGTCTGGCTGTTTCCCATGCCAACTGTGGGCAACCTTGGGTCTCTGTTGGTACCACCTGTTGTGGGCCGAGTTACGTCCTTTGTGGGATCATTGGGGGTAGCATCAATTATGTACCAGCTGATTGATCTGTTTGTACCCCCAGCAATCATTCATGGAATATCCTTCTTGTCTACAATACAGTCTGTGTATTGGTTCATTGGTTCCTGCTGGCTGTATCATTTTTGTTGGGCCTGGTCATTGGCAGAACAGGGGTATATATGTATTAAGTCTTAGCACAGAAATTTTTTTTCATTAAAACTTATCCTTTAAAGTGTATCAGACTTAAAAGAACTACGCATGTACATAAACAGGAAAAGGCTACAGAAGACAAAACACACCTATTTGGTCAAATGTCAAGGTGGAAAGAGCTAGTCAAGACGAAACTAAGCTGAGGAAAAGTCCATCCAGAAGTCTAAAGAAAGCCAGATATTATGTCATTAATAAATGACATTAATAAATGGCATAATATCATTACTCATCATTAAATCATTAAAATCAAGAGAGGTACAATAAAAGTAAATGCTCAAAGACTTGGAAACAAGAGACATAAAGAGTAGAAGAATGCAGATGTACATTCTTTGTCCATGTTAATTAGAGGACCATATTTGGCCACTACAAAGTAAAAAGAACAAAGACCAGATTCTCTGCTATTGATACTTAGGAAGCTTTTTGTGTTAACTTCAGTGCCAGCATGATGAGGACTCATCTAAAGAGGGTAAAACAACTGCAAACTGATGAATCACAGGAAATTTAGAGATACCTAATTTTATTTGTGCCAAGTGACAGAGCAGTGTTGGAATCTGAGGTGTTGAAAAAGCAGGAAATGGTGATAGTAAGGCAAGAAAATGAATGCAGATACTCCCATAAACTATATAACATTGGTCAAGGAATTTTGAAGGAATTTAAGAATGAACTGACTCTTTTTCCAGCAAGAATGCACAATTTTTAAGGGAATTATCTTGGAATAAATGTCATTAGGTTAAAAGGGGCTTGAACTGACTGAAAATTACACTGAGCTTTAGTTCTCTCTCAAAAGAATTATATAGAAAATAATATTATGGAACACGTACAAGGTGACAACCAACAATAGATGAAAAAAAGGTGATCTCAGCATTCAAAAAAATTATTCAAAGAGTCTGGCAGGAACACAAAATAGTGACAGATGAAGTCTTATCCTGAACAAGAAGTACTTTAGAATGAGAAAAAAACCTGTAGAAATAAATGGCAATTTTTCCTAGTGCAAAAGATTGATGTACTGGGTGTTGTGAGATTCTGTATGATGATGTGCAATTTGATATATTTTAAAAAGTTGTGGGAAAAAGAAATCCTTAATGAAATAGTAAAATTTGCAGAAAAGAAAATTGTTGCCCAGAATTTATCTGGGAGCTGGATATTCTGTAACTCTCCATGATGTTTTTTTATGACAAATCTTATGTAAAATCTTAGAACCATGAACTCACTAATTTGAACTCACTTGGTAACTTTTTTATTCCTTTGGTCATTAAGCCCAGTACTTGGGTCAGAGCAGCCACTTAGAGGAGCAGAAATTGCCCTGTTTTCCCAGGAGACAAGTGTATGTGCTTGCTAATAAGGCAATATAAACCTCACATTTTACATTAGCTTTTATAACCAACAAGTTTTGCACAACTAACATTTGTAGTGGCCTCCAAGGAGACTTGAATGTGACAGAACTTTTATTTTTTTTTTAAATATTGATTTGGGCTGGAAAAAAATATCAGTAACTGATATCAATATTCTCAGCTGTTTACATTTTAATAGGTTTTAAAACTCCAAATCTAAAATTACAATTCATGAATTAATTTTTATCCACTGATGATTCTTTCTGCTAGTTGTAAGGAATATGTAAATGTGCATGCAATCTAAGGTATGTTAAATGACTAGCTATTTACAGCCTTACTATTCTGATTGTTGGACTGTGGAGCTAGCTGAGATCTTTTTTAGTTTTCTTCTTGTCAGATAAAACTATGTAACTTAGTCCCTAAAATAGCCTTTTCCTTTGGCATACTATAGAGATGATGGCAATGAGATACCATCACAAAATGTTGAGTGACACTACACGTTTTCAATGACAAACTTTTCTGTATATTTGGATGGCAGTATTTTAAAATGGGGTAAGGGACAGTCTGGAGATTATTTTTAACTTTCATGTGGACACATACACATATGTACACAGTGAAGTCATCTAATAATTTTCAAAGGCAATAGAGCACATATATATATAAGATTCTTCTTAAAAAACATGCTAGTTTTCAGTTTTACATCTCTTTCAACATTGCAGAGACAGATCCTCAGCTACTAGTCAAGCAGGACTTGATGTTGAATAAGAACGTCAGAGGAGAAAGAATCCTGTCATTGTGGAGAAGAAAATTTCTGTTGACAGGAAGATGCAAAGTAACTCTTCTGCAAGGTAAATTCTGACCTTTAGGCCTATTCTGTGATACTCAAAAGAAACCTAGTTTTCATCTTTTTGCTAATAATGGGCTACTCCAGCTTCTCAGAATATTATAAAGAAAGACAGAGAAGAGGCAGCCAGCATGCCTAGACAAGATAAGAAGGGTTATTAGAAGCAAGAACGTATCCTTTGGAAACTGTTTTGGAAAAGCAGAAAAAAGATAGGTTCATAAATTCTGTTATATTAATACAATAAGGCAGATCACAACTGAGCTTAAGGGATGACTTACAAAGGCATGGAAACAAACCAAACAAAACCCTAGTCCTTTTCCACAAGTATCAGGAGCAGGAGGCTTGCCACAGAGTGGGTAGGGCCTATAGACCACCAAAGTGTACAAGAAACACTCAGAGAAAACAAGACCATAGGAGTAAAGACTCCATGTGTGTTCTTGCATCTGGGTTCACAGTGCAACAACTCAGAGAAATCCATGTCAGGACTTTGCATTATGGGAAATTTAGCAGATCTATCTATAAGGTAAGCACAGGGCAGAAAAAGTTGGAGAACAAACAGGTAAATTAAGTGAGACATCATGGGGGCTGGGTGGCCTCCAGCCAGGAGTTCTGAGAGACCTCAGGTGCCAAAAAGCTGAAAGTAGTAACTGCGGAGCGTAACCCTTCCCCAGATAAGCCGGTGGGGAGGGCAGACATGAAGGCCCAGGCAACTACCGGAGTGAGCCTCCTGTTGTCTGTACTGAGCAAATAAGTAACATCTGTCCTGCAGAGCAGAAGCACTGGACACATACATAAATATGATCTACTGAGGAACACAACACAGCTTCTTTTTGCATTATATCAAATACTGCAGATCTTTATTTCTTTGGTGATGTTACTGTATATATGGACAAGGGAGATACCATGTTTAAGAGTTATCAGGATTTCCAGGGGCAGTGAGGTTCCTAGAAAAAGCTTCATCTTAAAAAAAAAAATTAAGAAAAAATAGAAGCTTTATGCAACAAGAGGGACAAGGGACAAGGAATGGATAAAAAATGGCTATATGACAGGAAGCAGAAATAAAAGGTCACTTTTCATAGAGGAGGGAGATCACAAGAGGAGTCTGCAGGGACCTGTGCTGTGACTTGTGCTGTTTAATGTATTCATAAGTTATCTGGAAAAAGGAGGGTGAGCAGTGAGATATCACAGATTGCGAATGATATTAAGCTATTCAGGTAAAGGAAAGTTAGAGGACAAATTGTGATGCAGTTAAAGGGCTGACTGAAGAACTGAAGAAAGACCTTACAAGACTGACTGGATAATAAAACTGCAGATAAAATTTGATGTAGCTGTGTGAAGTAGTGCACATGGGAAAAAAAAGATTATATGTACAAGGATGGGCTGTAAGCTGGTTTTCTACTCTCAGATGAAATCTTTAGGCTCTGATGAATATTTCTATGAAAATATCAGCACAATGTTCCCTTTTACTCAGAAAACCAAATCAAATATTTGGAGTTATTGAATGGAACAGAGCACAAAACAGAGGACATCGTAACACATCCGGCTCACTATCAATCCATAGTTCTCTGCATATTGAGTAGTATGTATAGTTCTTTTCTTCACATCTCAAAAAGGGCATAATAGAACTGGATGTGTTTCAGAAACTGTTTGAAAAGGGTAGCCAAAAAAAACAGAATGGTTCTGTATGAGGTATAAGTACTGACTCTTGACTCTGAAAAACAGATGACTGAGATAGACAGAGCTCTACAAAATCTCCAGTGGCAGCAAGAAAAGATGAAGATGAAGACACTGTTACTGTCTTTTTCCAATATGAATACTAAAAATATTAACAAAGCTGGTAGGAAGCATGCTCAGAACAAAAAGATAGGTTCTGTGAATGATTTTAAGCTGTGGAAAGCTTTGCTGCGAGATACTGTAAGATGCTTCAAGATGGCAAAGATTTTGGAGATAAACTCAAGCAAATAAATTAACAGAAGAAGAGCCCGTTAAATGTAAGGGCTGCTAAATAAGGAAATATCACCCACTGTCCGTGCCACAGAGGCCTCTGAACCCCAGATTACTGGATACTGGGAGTGTCTGGGGACAACGCTCCTCCCTTGTTTGTGAGCTCTTCCTTGGGAATCCTCAATTGGCTGCTGTGGGAAACCAGATACAAAACTAGGTAAGTTTTAAGGTTCCAGCATAGGAGTTCTTCATGCAAACACTATCAAAAAGAGAATATCAAGGAGCTATGCGGTTTACCATTATGACATGATTCAGAGTCATGAAAGGTTAGGAGAAAGACCAATGACGTCAGGAAGAAAAAACCTTAACCCAAATAGCTGGAAAATAGTGTCAAAACCAGTTAGGCAGTGAAGTAGGTCACTTGTGTAAATACTTAACACCAGCCCTCTGCAGGGAAGGCATGTTGCTGTTTGAGGGTTCTGCTGGTGACGACTGGGACAGCTGCTAGCTACACAGGCATATCACTGAGTGGAGAGAGAGAATTAACTTAGAAAGCAAGAAAAGAAAGAAGGGGGACATGGTGGAAGAAAGCTACCTCTTTGTAGGAGAAGAGGCTATCTCAAAACCCTTCTCCAAAATGAAAAGGAAAAATCTCCATGAATTGTCCAAAACACTTTTTTTTTTTTTTCAGGTGACCACTGCCATTGTGAGAACAGAAACAAGAATGCAAATGTGGGAGGTAGTAATGTGAGAGGGAGCACGATCAATCAGATGAGGCAAAAGTGTAACTTCCTCCCTTTGTGTTTCGAGTATTGCATATAATACTCAGAACTTCTCTCAGATGTATG
Source organism: Merops nubicus (assembly GCF_000691845.1). Classification (NCBI taxonomy): domain Eukaryota; kingdom Metazoa; phylum Chordata; class Aves; order Coraciiformes; family Meropidae; genus Merops; species Merops nubicus. The sequence goes on from NW_008592710.1 coordinate 10,080, forward strand.
GTAGAACATGGTGTAATGATTCAATTGCAGCCTTTTAATTCATTTGTGTAAAGACAACCTGAAAACAGACCGTATCAAAGATGCTCATTTTACCTCAGCTGTTTGCACATTCCCCAGATTATGATGCTTGCTGCATTGAACTGCAGTAGCTAAGGCTGCAGATGAGTCTCCTTTCTAATCTCCCTTTTTCATAGTTTAAAAAATCCTTTTGCACTGGAGCTTTGTGTGCTTTGTTTCAAGTCAAGAGTTATTGGGAAACTTAAGCAAAATCAGTTATCTTTTACTTACATAGCATGAAAAAGAAATCCACTTTTCATTAGTTACCAGTAGAAATGGCACACAGTCATAATGCAAAAGAGGCAATTTGGCTTGTGGGGCCATTAAAGAAAGGAAAACAATCTAAGTCTGAAGAACATCAAATTATTTCGATGCTGCCAATATTGAAAATAAATATCTGTACTGATGCAGTAAAAAAACATTACTCACTCTAGGTGACACATAGCTAAAATTTCTAGTGCTATAGGAATATCTTCTGTAGTACTGATTACTCTCATCACAAAGTTACTGTACACCCTTAGCAATGGCCTTAAAATATTATTTGGTTCTAATTATTCATGACCTAGTCTTCTCCCATTGACATTTCTGCAAATGCTGTGCTGGTTTGGAGGTGGTAGGTCCAGGCCCCCACATCTCTCCTGCACAAGTAGAGGACTAGAACGGTGGAAGTGTTTAGAAGATGAGGCATCTAGGAAGGGCTTATGACGCCATCAGTAGTACTTAAACTCTAGAACTTCATTGTCAACTGTGTACCACAGGTATGTAAAATGTGTGTCAGACAACAAATTGACACTTGTCTGGAAATATGATTGATTTATGAATAGCTTAATTTTATTTAAATACATGTTTTTTCTTCCTATAACCATAAAATGAAACATGTAAAAGAAGATGTATTTTGGGAGTAATATCAAAACTATGTGGTGCATCTGTTAGCTCTGAAGAAGCAGTGACTTAACACCTTTTCTCTCACAACTAACTGTGGCAAAGTCACTGACAGAATGTCACAATACAACTGGAAGCTGTTGCAGAAAGCCCTGTTTTTGTAGTTTATGATTTTCCCACTGGAGTAAGAACAACAAATACTTGGAAGATTTCCCTAATTCAGAAGTAACTTTTAAGCAATTTTTTTTTTTATTCTGTGGAACACATACTGCAACACTTGTCTGTTGCCTGTAAACAAATTGTATATTGTTGTCTCTTTGGCTAAGAAGTAGACAATGCTTAGGGCCATCTAGGATTTGGGTAAAAATTAATGACACAGAGTTGGGATATTTACTGTAATCTATTATACACTGATTTCACTGCCCTAAAAAGCAACATCAAAATGACAACAAAAAGTTCTTTCTTGTGAAAGTCTTAAACTAGAAAGATTTTTGCTGCTGTTCTCAGCCTTTTAAATTTGCATTTAATTTGCAGTTGCTTATAAATTTCCCAAACTGAAATATTACTCTTTCCAAAGTAGCCCCAAGTTCTCCCTATTCCTTCCCTCTTAAGAAAAAAAAAAAAAAAAGAAGAAAGAGGGGGTGGGTGCAGAGAAAACAATAAGCCTGAAGCAACACCCAGGAGAGAAAACTGAATTCTTCTAAGTAGTTAAAGCTTGGCAAACCTATAAACAATGGAAAACAAACAAGGATTAGTTGGAAGTTTGCCTCAGCCTGAATGTTCTGGATACACACATAAAAAACCCCAAACTACCCCAAAACCCAAAAAACAAGTCCAGAAAGGTTTCAGCTGTTTCTCAGAATGAAGTTGGGAGAAAATACATTCTTTTAAATTTATGTAAACTCCTCAGACTTTTAACTGAGAACTCAGTCCTCTGGAGTGAGGTTTTAAAAATCAATATGGGTGCTGCCCTAGTGTCAGAGTTTTTTCTGTTCCTTTCAGGTTTACTCCAAATCTTATATTGTGTGTGCTCAAGACTCTGACCACTATGCATTCAAGTGCAGCATGTCCAAGACATCTGATGTATTCCACACGTATAGAGTATGGCTTTGCATCATGTGTACAAGAGGGTCTGGTCCCAGTGACTACATACCATCTGCATAAATTGATGATATTGACAGGCTTATTGAATACTGGCTTTGGGATCTATTTGAAACTGGGACTTGGTTCTCACTCCAGGGCTTAAGACAGTCCTCCTTACTATCTTCCCCAAGCAAAATTATGAATGTCTAAAAAATCATAGCTGCCCACGCACAGAAGAAACTTTGCTAAATTCCCCAAAGTTCCTGCTTCTCTAATTAATACAACACTGAGTGAACTGAAGATGATTGCTCTGGCATGTGGTGGCATATGAGTTCTGGGCACCCACACCTCCTGCAGGGAGAATGTCTCTTCTGTCTCTCCAGCATTGCTGCTGCAGAGGTCCAGAGGAGACGGGTATCTCACTGAATGTGAGAGGACAAGGAGCAGTGTTACTGTGAGTGAGGGGATAGGTACAAATGGGCAGAAAAAAAAAAATGTTGACATGAGGAAGAACTTCTTTACTGTAAGGGTTACAAAGCTCTGGAACAGGCTCTCCAGGGTGATTGTGGAGTGTCCTTCCTTTGACATTTTTAAGACCCATCTGGATGCGTTCCTGTGTGACCTGCCCTAGACTAGATGGTCCTGTTCTGGCAGGGGGGTTGGACTCTATGATCTCTGGAGGTCCCTTCCAACCCCTAACATTTTGTGATCTCTGGGGTATAAGAGATTATGATAAAGTGAGACAGTACAGACAAGAATTTCAGCCTCAGCAAAAGAAGTGTCTGTAAGACCAACCTTGGCCCTCAGGCTTCTTTCAATAAATATTGCTCTTGCTGTGCTTTCTTGGGTTAGTACTTCTTTTGCTGACCACCTGCCCCAGTTGGAAGGATAAGGCCATTAGTAGTATACATAAAGACTGCCATCCCATTCCGAAGTATACAGGAAAAATATGAGGTGGCTAAACACCAGAGGAATAAATAGATCCACACATTCACTCACAGTATATGACATAGCA